>NC_051156.1:49009113-49086231 GCF_013339745.2 Dermacentor silvarum | reverse complement strand
CCGACGCAGCGAATGGTCCGTCGCTCACGCTATCGAAACCGAGTCACCTTTTAAACAGTCAGACAGTTTTGTCTTGCTGGTGCCCCGACGACCTCGGCGCGCCATCGACGGTTGCACATCCGCACTGTTAATCTCCGCAGACGAGTGCGTTCTCGCGTAATTGGCGTCGTCCGTCCTTTGGAATCTACCTCCGCTGTGGCTTGAACTGCCACCGGCCGAATCTTGCTGGTCCAGGAACGGAGGCTGACCCAAGTCGATTCCTCTGTATGATGACAAGCTCATGTGGTACTGGGATCCCGGCTTGGCTAAGCAGGCCGACGAGAAACCAAATGGCGAACGCCGCACAAACTTGAGTGGAGATGCCCGCTGGAGTGCTGTCGAGGACACGCCGCGCAGATCCCGGCGTCGGACAGCTTCACACAGGTGTGGGTACCTAAGTGCCGCTCGGAGTTGGGCGTCCAAGCATAGCTCAGACGTCCCGGCAGCACATGTTAAAGCGTGCCTACGTGTCGCGGCCCGGCCAGGAGCCTGTCACATCGCTGTGATAATGCGCCTCGCTGGTTTACGCAGATATTACACGCCTGTGAACAGACGAGTGTTTGGCAGGCCTAATCCTTCTTCTTCTCTATTTCTATCCTGCGCGAGCCATGATAATGCATGATGCCTTATTAATGGCACACACCCACTGTGGGGGATAGGCCAAACCAGGTGGTGATAAATGGGGTGATAAAATATGATAAAAAAGGGAAAATGAGTGAATATTCGAAGATTCACCGTTTGAGGTGTCCGAGTATCGTTTGAAGTGTCTGACGATCGGTAGGACGCCGGTAAAAAATAAAGTGCGTGGAACGCAGTATGCCTACTTCTGTATTCTGTGGGTCAATTTTCACACTCAACGATTCATTCGCTTTTTCGCAATAAAAACGAACGGCGCAGTTTCGCCCGAAATGCGAAACATCGATTGCGATAGCAAATTAGTGGAGAGCTATAGGAAGCAAGGATAGTAGTTTAATGGGCCGTATAAAATGGTAAACATTCGCTTACTAACTAAATAGACAAGCACGGTGTCACGCGCGCACAGCTAAACATGAACACATCTCGCTCGATGACCACGGACACTCGCTGTGAAAAGGCGTATTTTACATAACCCATGCTTCACTCACTCAACCTTGTGCTGACAAATATGATTTACTACCATTTTTATGATCATGCAGGTGACAGCGGTGACCCTTAGAAACCATGGTTCCTGCCACCGGTCCCAGGTCATCTTCCCACGCACAAAGCACAAGGCAGGTACAAACAACACTACACATGCTGACACGCGGTAAATAGTGAAGCGGTGTATCGGACGTCTGAAGCGCCGCTTCTGCTGCGTTCAGCGGTACCGTGCCCTTCACGATGAACCGAACCGCACCGCCAAGATCGTTGCAGCATATGCAGTGTTGCACAATCTGTATTTTATGAAGGTGACAGCTTGTTTGATTATGTCGATGAAGACAGCAGCAACAGCTGCAGTGACGATGCCGACAACGGTGACCCCATCCCACAAGAACTTACCCCAGGGAGTGTTGTGCCATAGTACGTGCCTATGATCGAGGCGACGGGAGCTCCCACGTCTGCGCGAACAATCAAGAATTAAACGCGCGGGGAGACTTCAAAAAGCACCCATCTTTGCCGCGGCGGAGCAATAGACGCGTGTCATTTCAAGCGGCACCAAGTCTTCCCCCCGTGGAAAGAAGAATACGGCGCGGGCGACGTCAGCAACCGCCCGTCTGGGTCCTGTCGACGAGGAGTCGCCAGGGGGACCGCGACGACTGACCACTCGCCCCTCAGGGTCATGTCGACGAGTCGCCGCCAAGGGGATTTAAGGAGGAACCGGCCCATTGTTAAGCCAGAGGGTCGGCGCCGGCCGCCCCCTCGGTCTGGTGCCCTCTTACCAGCTCTTACTGCTTTTACTAGCTATCACCAGCTAATGGCAGCTATTACCATCTATTGCCTGCTATTCCTGCTATATCTGTACATATTTGTACATATTGTATAAAGCTTTCGTCTGCTCTTGGCCTGCTTCAAGACTCCGTCTCTCGTCCTCCACCCCGAGTCACAATAGGAGGTAATCGGGCATAATGTATCTCCGTAGATCTGCGGCCCGCTACGGTGTTATTAGCTTATCCCGCACAACACGGCAGTAGCACCAGCACTACCTGAGGAGGGTGTGGAGGCGGCTCAGCCGGCAGCAGCGCTAAGCATGTTCCTGCAGCGTCGGGCACATCCGCCTAATAGAGGGAAGGCACCAGCGTGAAGAAGTTTCGACAATTAGTCTGTAGCCTGCTGTTTTTTTTATCGCATCTGTTCAAGTATCACCAGTGTTTTTACGTACGTAGCCTCTTCCACTGAGCTGTCACTACTGGAGATGATTCCATCACTCTACTGTGACACTACGTGAGAGCCCTGCATTTATTAGCTGTGGATAGAACACCTTGTGCTCATCAGCAGCATACCATAGCCGCCTCTCTGCGTACATTAGTTTGCGAATTCGTTTGCTGCTGCGGCTATTGCTACTGTAATTTTGATGCCTTTCGCTACTGACATTACCAACAGTGTCATCGCCATGTGCGCTAAGCATGGGAAGCAAGGCACAACACGTTTCGCTACGTCATACGTACTGTTCGCATGTACCTCATAAGCCCAGCGCAATTGTGCCTCACACAGCCAACGCACATTTTCTTTTAAAAAGTCCAAGTCATTCCGAAAAAAGAGCCGCAGTTTCGCCCGAAGCATCGATTGCGATAGCAAATTAGTAGACAGCGATACGAAGTAAGACTAGTAGTTTTATCGGCCGTACATACTTGCAAATATTTGCTTGCTAACGAAGTTAAGAAGCACGGTGTCAGCGGGCACAGGCAAACATGCACACATCACACTCGATGACCACGGACACTGGCTGTCAAAACGCTGGCGTCAGGAAGCGCGGTAGCAGCAGCGAGTGAAATGACCTTTGCGCGCGCGCAAGACTCCAGCCTCCATCGGCGGTTCCCCATGTGAGCGGTCGCGAAATGCGCAGTTCCTGTCGGGGAATAACGCCGCACCCCAATGGCCTTTCCCACGACGGAAGAAAGCCCATTTCCTGTCCCCTTCCCTCTCTTGTGCGGACGAGATTGAGGTGTGGTCGCCGGCACAACCTCGCACGCTTTCACTCGCATAAACAGCATACGGTGCGCAGCGACGCGTCGTTGGACATTATACGGAACTTCACGGCGACGCCGATGGCAGAAATCCACCTCGATTGTACAAGTAATTGCTAAAGTAATAAACGTTCGCCCGGCATGTCAAGTACATTATGCTGCTTTGGCAGAGTGTTCTTTAGTAAATAGTTGTAAAATTGTACATTTACGCGTAGATATCCATTTGAAGTACCTGTAACGTTGTTCAAGCTAATTTGTCCATTTGCCCAGTGTTGTAGACGGCGTCAAGGTCCATCTAAATAGATGACGAAGCTGGGAACAAAAAGCATGCCAATACCTATGACCAGACATATCAGCTAGTGGTGCACGATTGAAGTGCGACTAGATGAGGAGGGGTCGACAAACAATGAAACTAGGAAACCGATATGAAATAAGAATGTTCGTAAATTTTTAATCAGAATACTGTCATAAGAGTAAATATTCCATTTGAAATCCTTTTGCTGTACCAAAACAACAAATGTACATTTCACTATTTATAAGTTTGTTCTTGGTGACCCCTACCAAAGAGTGATTCTGGCGCAAGACTTGGCAAGACTTTCCAAACCAGATATTATGTTGTGTGGATCGGCGTTGCTCACTTGAACGCGGTGGTTTCATCCGAGTTCTTTTTATTTCCTTGTTTGTTTGGTGAAAGTGCGGCGTGCGCTTCACTTACAATTTTGCGTGACCTATCGCACGGCATTAATTGGCGAAAAGTGCGAGGGCAGGTTTTTGTTATCCTGCAAGTTCACGGCTGCGGCATCCGACGCGTTGTGTCTCGTCATGACGATAAATGCGGAACGTTCCAAGAAGAAACGTCGCGCTATGTTTGTTCGCTCTCCGTAACACAGGCTCTGAGTGTCCGACGGTAAGCAAAATTAGTAAGTCGAATGTTTTCTAAATGATAATGTGGGGCAATGTTGTCTGATAAATGTTGAATACGAATACATGGTGTTGCACGCAATTGCGAATGAATCTGCCAAGGCTATACATTACGACTGTGTGCTGGCCATAGTAGTTTTCATCCTCTGAAAGAAGTTTTGTTTGGTTAAATATACAGGGTGTATCACTTAACTTGGGACAAACATGAAATATATACCAATGCTGCGTAGCTGGACAGAACCAAGGTAATGGTGTTTGCCGTCACCTGGAGATACTCAAATTAATTTTCTTTGCATTCCACCTAATTAGATAATTAGTCCTAATCCATTAATAAACTTCTCAATTATTATAATTAGATGAAAAGGGTCAATGGGAAAATTGTAGAGCAACATGGAAAAAAGCCGCTAGATCCCACGCCCTGTGGGAATCGATGTTTTGCGAAGCAGTGTGTGGGGAGCCTACCAAGTTAACGAAACGACCAATACGTAGGTGGCTCTTTCATGACCCACATGACACGCCTGTCATAACATTAGTGTCACGAGTCCTGAGGAGGCCCTTTATCTACACCTAAGATACCTTAAGGCGAAAGCCTTAAAAAATCGAATTGTGCCAAAACCACGATCTGATTATGAGGCACGGCGTAGTGGCGGACTCGGGAAATTTGGACCACCTGGGGTCTTTAATGTGCACCAAAATCTAATACACGGGTGTTTTCGCATTTCGCCCCCATCGAAATGCGGCCGGCTTAGCCGGGATTCGATCCCTCAACCTCGTGCTCAGCAGCCCAACACCATAGCCACTGAGCAACCACGGCGGATGGCGAAAGCCTTAGTCATGGTCATGACTAAGTTCGACCATCAACCTTTAGCCTTTTCCTTCACTTAGTACCACATTCCAACCCATTTTAGTGGTTTTTGAGTATTAATCTTTTTTCGCTGAGTCATTGTCATTTTTTCTGTCATGCTGATGACTATGACTTCTACCACCGTCCTTTTGTGTTTCCTTCACTTAGTACCCACGTCCGAACCGATTTCAGTGGTTTTTGAGTGTTAATCCTTTTTCGCTAAGTCTTGTCATTCTTGCTCAGTCATGGTCATGACTGTGACTTCTGCCATCATTCTTTAGTGATTCCTGCACTTAGTACCCACGTCAGAACCCATTTCAGTGGCTTTTGAGTGTTAATCTTTTTTTCGCCAAGTCATTTTCATTTTGCTGAGTCATGCCCATGACTATGATGATGTAGCGGAGTCGCAGTATGTCCAGGGTAGAGTTCTACGCTGGGCTTGTTGGTTTTCCTTGCACATCGCGAACAGCGCAGGCGACGATACCAAAAAGATACAAACAGTGTATCTAAGGTTCTCCGAACAGGTAATATGATAACGACGTGTACGACCAGGAGAGTGCATTTTCTCTGGTGTTCGTATTTATTTATTTATCTAGGAATGCTTAGAGGCCTCAAGAGAGGTACTGAGTGAGAAGATCAATGCTGTACAATTCATAGTACAATATCAAGTCCAAGGCACAAAACATCGTCCATTAGAGAACATATAATAACGTATTTAACAAAGATGGAAAGACCAGCCACGGATGCAATAAAGAAAATGCTGTACCAGAACAGGAAATCAAGCCTGAAAAATAGCACAGAAAACACACAATCACATAGCCGCACACTGTTTGTAGCAACACAGTTCTTGTCTCTTGTCCGGTCACATCTCTTGTCTCGTAGTTTCCTATGCTCGTCATGTTGAAGGCGGCCTAAGGATTACGCGTATCAGCAGTGTGTTTGATCTGCCCAATTAGAAACTAGGTGAGAACGGTCAGAAATCCATCGCCTAGCGTCCTGCCTGGAAAATTTGTCTTTAATATCGAGAAACCGCAGTAGTCGCGTTCTCGCACTCCTGTTGTGCCCGTTGAAATTTGCTACAGCTAGTGCTTGCATAACAACTCCTAAATCACTTTTACAAGTAAGTAAGTATTTTATTTACAGTAAGCAATATGCAATGCTCACTGCAGGGGCAGGAGATAAAGGCAATCAAGCCTGACAAAGGTCCCTGTCCCTCCACAGTTCTTGGCAGCTCACACGCTTCGAGTTCAACACCGTCAAAAAAGGATTGCAGTACATCAGTTTCAGGAAAATGGACAACTAGCAACTTGCAAGAGTACACATAACAAATCACATAAATAAGACCAGAAATTTACATCACATCTTTAAATAACCGTACAGAAGAGGTCGCGCACGCCAAAATATACAGATACACAAAATAAACTCCAAAAATTGGAAACTTAGAATGCATGAGGATGCAATGAAATTACATTATTCATGGAAACACCCGGAATACTAATTCGTGAATGGTTTAAGCCTTGGTCGAGGCATGAAAATCCACAAGTTAATGTTGATACTGTATACGTGTGGCAATTAATAAATTCATTGCTTGTTTTTGAAATGCAGCACTACTAGCTCTAAAGTTCAAGCTATCTGCAATAATATTCAAAACATGATGTGTCTGGTATGTACCACTTTGTTTTCCATAATTAGTTCTTACTTTAGGCGCTCGTATCCTTTGTTCTCGTAAACAGTAGTATGGTTTTTCGATGTGGCTCTGTTCATATAGTTTATTTTGTTGAATTATTTGGAGCAATTTAAAATAGTACAACTGATCAACCCTGAGCATGGAGTGTTGTATGAACAGTGGAGCGGTTGGCAGGTCTTGTAATTTTCCCCTGTACTTTTCAAAACAGCGCAATATTTTCTTCTGCATAGTAATAAGTCTACAGTAATTTATTCGCGATGTTGTTCCCCAGACTAATATCCCATAAGTTACCTTAGAATGAAAAAGTGCATAGTACATATTTTGTTTTAACCTTAATGGGATTAAGTGTACTGTTTTGTGAAAACAACCAACTATTCGCGCTAATTCGGTAATCAGGTGATATACATGTGTTCCAGTTTAATTGCTCCTTAATCCAAACACCCAAAAAATGTTTCCCTAACGTGTGTAGTACAATTTCCTTCAAATATGACACTTATTTTACTTATGGGCTTGTTTATAGGTCGGAATATCATATACGTTGTTTTTTGGCATTTAGGCGTAGCTTATTCTGCCTTAACCATTCTGAAAGGTGCCTTAAATAGTTATTTACACTGACTTCAAGTGATAATAAATTGTCTGATGAAAAGTAAACGTTTGTATTATCAGCGTACATAATTAGTTCAGGATAATCAGGAATTTCTACAATATAATTTATATAAGCAAGGAATAATAGTGGCCCCAGTATGGACCCTAGGGGGACTCCTTGGTTAACTTTATCTTTGTAGATATTGTGCTATTAATTTGCATGAATTGATATCGATCTTCAAGGTAACTTTTGAAGAGTTGAAGTGCGACTCTACGTACTCCATGTACGTGCGATAATTGCAATTCCGAAAATTCTTGAAAATGTACTGTGTTTGTTTTGTCGATTATATGTATTTGTATTCCAGAAAAAAAAAACAAGAAATTAGCGCAGCCCGTCTTAGCAGTGTCCAACGATCAAATTCAGCCGATGGCTGTAAGTGCTCTCAAATCCCGCAAATGGCTGTAAACCTACGTGAACTCACCTGTCTTTTTTTCGTATACTAAGAAGAAATATTGGCCTTTGCAGCCTCCGAAATACATGCACAAACTCTACCGCTGTCAGAGTTTGTACGGCGTGCGAATCCGCTCACGAAATACTCTCATTCGGACACAATAGCTCTCACTCTTTGAATATCATACAAGGGACGAGCTTTGGCTTAAACCACATCCTGTGTGGATCGCAGGACTATGCACAAATACTTTGTCGTGTAATGTCTTTACCCTGTGAAACTTAAGATGTACGCGTGTTGGTTTTAGTAAGTGCGGGTTATGTAAAGGAACGTATTTAACTTTTTCTAGGCAAATTTCACTATGCCTGTTCTGCTTTGAGCAACAAAGTTACAACACAAAGCAGCTATCTTTAGGCCGCGTGCACAGTACGGCCCGCACGAACATTTCATGTTTGAACACATTCAGTACGTACTTAATGCTCTATCTACCACGAAGTACAGTGTACTTTTGCGACGCAACTCACTTTTTTTTATAACAGGGCACAGTGAGCTGAAGACGCTTCAATCTTTGGTACCCTTCGCACCCCGGTGTGCTGATGAGGATACTTGTGACGTTAGGTGAGGAGCAGAGTGAATTTTGATCTCTTGAACGTACCACACGATGCCACAATGCAACGGGAACGTGAATACATGAATTATTACTGCGCCGCCTAGATTATGACCTTTGTTATTGTCAATGGCGGTAAGCAGGTGGTAGCTCATTCTCAGGACAAAGCGTCTCATAACCCGTTTCAGCAACCGTGGGCGTGGAAGAATTTATTAGCAGTGTATAGTCCAACTCTTCAGCTCTTCAGTTAAGCGAGCTAAAATCCACACCACATTAAGATAGGCTTCGCGCCAATCTAAATAAGTTCTTGAAGGTATTTAAGAATATTTCAACCAAGAAAGCTACCGGATTATTTCAAGCTATCCTCGAAGAAAAAAATTGCCAGGACGCGTCAGGACGGGGCTTGTTAACTCACAGCCACACCCAACCCCTTTAAGACACTTGTAGCTTCATTCGGAAGCCTCACTGTGTGAGCAAGAAAGCTGGGGACTTAATAAACTGCTCGAAGAACATAAGGAAATCGCTAATATTCTAATGGCGCACAGGTCCTGGTGTCCTGAAGTTTCCCTCTCGTAGAGAACACAGAACGATTGCTAGTAAAGCCAGAAAGATGAGCAACGCGAGGCAGTCTCATGTTTATAAGGCTGTAGCTCGAAAGACGATGCATGTCTGATGGGAATTTATGAATAATATCTTTGCATGCGAAGCTCTTGGCAGTTGTGTCAAATAGGAATCCCATTAACAACTTATGCAGAAGACACGAAGCTGTAGTGGAAGTAACTTTTTTTGCGTTGTCCGGCGTGAACTTTCGCGAATTCGATTAATTACCCATCTTTACTTTTGACTTACACAAAATGTGCATCCTCATTTACAGTGTGAACGCAGCTGAATCAAAGTCGGTATTTTCATTATTATTCATTTTTCTGAGGATACCTTGGAACAACTTTGAGTTTTAGGAACGTTCTTTTAGGCAGAGAGCAGTGTTAGCCTCTTCTGGTCGTGGTAGAGGCAGATAAATTTTCGAGTCAATTTGATGTTTGCTTTCAGAAAAACATGACAGGTGAACGCTCGAGAAAGGATAGCGTCAGTGGTTTTTTTCGCAGAGATATGCAGATAGTTTTCGTGAGTTTCCGTTGAACTAAGACTTGCTTTTCAGATTTCGCGAGTTCTGAAAATAACGCTGTATCAGGTTAGATACTTGTTATTCTGCAGTCTACTTCAGCTGATTTTAGAAATCGGCGGATGGTTGTTCCCGCACGAACGTAGAGACTACCGCGCCTTAGCAACGGGCTGCGCGGATCGTTTTTTAGTAATGGTATACTCTACAGATTTCATTTCTCTTCGACGTATTATGTAATGGTATGTCTAAGACTCTGCGGGTCTCGCACGTGTATTTAGAAGACGGCAGCATTTGAGTTTCATTTAGTGCGTGGAAGTACTTATAAATAAGCGCGAATCATCTTGTAGTCTTCAACGCGTAATTTGCGCAAGTTCTTTTGTTCTTTAATGCGTGCGCCCACGAGTTTTGAGCGCAAAGTGATAGCGAGTCTGATAGTACATCGGTGGAGTCAACGAGGCTCTCAGTGGCACTATTACGTGCGTTAATAACTGATGTAGAGTACGAACATATGACATTTCAATTATCAATTATTTAGGGTCATTGTGCAGTTAAGTTGGAGGATTTTGGTGTCGTATGCATAGACGTGTAGTTTTCTGTTCCATTTTTTTAATGCGTGAATCGCACGCAAGAGTTTTGACCGCAAAGTGAGACGGAGTCTGATAGTACATCCGTGAGGTCTACGAGGCTCTCAGTGGCACTATTACGTGCGTCAATAACTGATATAGAGTACGCACAGACAGCTGATGGCGCTTGTGCCGCCTGATATTTCAATTACCATTTATTTAAGGTCATCCTGCAGTTAAGTTGGTGGATTATGGTGTTGTATACCTAGACGTGTAATGTTCTGTTCGTTCTTTTATAGTAATCGGAAGATCGTAAGTCCGAATACTCCTCCAGTCCAGTACATTTTCAGGCATGGAGTGACGCCTGATACCGACAAAAAAAATCGCCGAGAGCTAGTGGGGCTATACTAGTCAAGGTGCAACCAAATTAGGAAGGCCCACTAAGCTTCCACAAAGCCACTCCCTCACCAGAACAGAAATTGACCTCCCTTGTGCAGTATTGGGCCGCGACCTCCCTAATGACTCCTACAGTTTACCCATGGCCCTCAGTCCCCGGCGGCTGCCGAGCACCTAAGACGGCGGTCAGACCGGCTACGCGGCAGAGGGCGCTAAGAATCTCTGGGTCCGGACAGGCCGCCAATGGAAATTGAACATGACAACGCTCAACACCCGCACCCTATTGAGTGAGCCTAGCTCAGCAGGGCTATTTCAAGAATTATCAAGTATGGCCTGGGATATTATTGGCCTTAGTGAGGTAAGAAGAACTGTTGAGGCTTATACAATGCTGACTAATGGCCACGTCCTCTGCTACAGAGGTCTTCCAGATAGGAGAGAATTCCGAGTAGGATTTCTTGTCCATAAGGATATAGCGGGGAGCATTGATGAATTCTACAGCATTAAAGCTGTCGTCATAATAAAACGGAAAAGGAGGTATAGAATGAAGGTTGTACAAGCTTACGCCCCAACCTCCACTCACGATGATGAAGAAGTAGAACTGTTTTATGAAGATGTCGAATTTGCAATAAAAAAGGTGCAAACTCAGAATACTGATGAAAACTCAGTATTCAAAGCAAAAGTAGGGAAAAGGCAGGTTGGTAAGCAAGCAATTGACAACTACGGCATTGATTCTAGGAACACTAGAGGAGAGGTGTTGGTAGAATTCGTAGGAACGGATAGGCTCCCAATAACGAATACCTTCTTCAGGAAGCGCAGCAACAGGAAGTGGACCTGGAAAAGCAAGAATGGAGAGACAAGGAATGAAATATATTTCATACTGTCTGCCGATACCAGCGTAGTGCAGGATGTAGAAGTGTTAGGTAGGGCAGTGACCATAGATTAGTGACGCCTAGGATTTCTCTCAATTTGAAGAGAGAAATAATAAAATTAGTCAAGAAGAAACAGGCCAACCTAGACGCCGTAACACCAATTCACATCAATTCAGGCTGGTGGTCGCAAAGAAATATGCAGCTTTAGAACTGGAAGATAAAGGCAACATAGAGGTAATGAAGGAAACCGTAACTAGGCTGATCTCAGAAGCAGCAATTGAAGTGGTAGGTAAGGCACCAAGGCAACCAGTAGGTAAGCTCTCCCAAGTAAGAAAGGACCTAATAATGAAACGGCAAACATGAAAATGTCAAACTCGAGAGGTCAGATAGAATTCGCTGAACTGTCGAAACTGATCACCATGAAGAAAGTAAGGGATA
Source organism: Dermacentor silvarum (assembly GCF_013339745.2). Taxonomy (NCBI): domain Eukaryota; kingdom Metazoa; phylum Arthropoda; class Arachnida; order Ixodida; family Ixodidae; genus Dermacentor; species Dermacentor silvarum. The sequence goes on along the minus strand of NC_051156.1, from coordinate 49,074,570 downwards.
TGCGAAATTATAACATAGAAAATATTGAAGGAGCAGTAAAATATGGACGCAGCATTAAATTAGTGAGAAGAAAACTAGGCATAGCACAAGGCAAAATGTATGCACTGAAAGATAAGCAGCGTAATGTCATCAGCAATTTCGATGACAAAGTAAAAGCAGCGGAAGATTTCTATACTGACCTGTATAGTGCCCAGAGCAGCCAACCTACTTTCATTCGAAGTGGTGATGAACAGGATACAGAGGCCCCTAATTAGCGACGAAGTTAGAAGGGCCTTGAGAGACATGACCAGAGGAAAAGCTGCTGGAGAAGATGGAATAACAGTCAATTTAATCAAGGATGGAGGATATATCATACTTGAAAAGCTTGCGGCCCTTAATGCGCAATGCCTGAAATGTACCATCAAGCTGAAAGAACGCCAACATAATACTCCCATAAGAAGGGAGACGTTAAAGAATTGAAGGATTATAGACCCATTAGCTTGCTCTCAGTATTGTACAAAATATTCACCAAGGTAATTTCAAATAGAATCAGGGCAACACTTGACTTTCCTTCACTTAGTGCCCAGCTCCGAACCCATTCCAGTGGTTTTTGAGTGTTAATCTTTTTCGGTGGGTCATAGTCATGCCCTACATGACACGCTTGTCATGACATTTATGCCATGACCTATCATTTATGTTCGTCATACACTCCAGTCGTACTATGCCAATTTTGGTACCTACCAAGTTAACGAAACAATCATGAAAGCACCAAGACGTAGGTGGCTAGAGAGATAACTAGATACATAGATAGATAGATATATGCTGTCCAAGTAAGAAATGTTCGCCAAGAAATGCTTCGCATTTAAAACTCCCGGTACAGCCTTCCGTTTTTCAATACGCGCTACATAAAAGTGTTTTTCCGAGCGTAAAAGAAGCCCGCGAATGCACACAAAATTGCCGCGCCACTGGCCACTCGAGCCACTTTGCGTGTATTCGCGAGGATCTTTCCCATTCGGAAAACACTTTTATGTATCCCGTATTGAGCAAAAGGAAGCTATATCGGGTGTTTCTCATGTTGCTCTACAACTTTCTTATTGGAGCTTTTCATCTAATTAAAATAATCGGAAAGCTGAATAAATAGTTATTACTAATTAGGCAGAATGCATAATAATCTGAGTATCTCCAAGCGACGGCAAACAACATTACTTCGGTTCTGTCCAGATACGTAGCATTTGTATATATTTAATGTTTGGCCCAATTAAGTGAAGCACTCTGTATTGGTTGCATTGTTCTAGACGAATAGAAGTGAAGTTGCTTTTGAAACCTCTGGGGCAGTGTCATTTATTTCCATCCTATTCGCTCACCTGCCTAGGGAACCTACTGGAGTAATTGCCGTCAATACCAGCCTAATTACGATCACATTCAGACATACGCCACTTCTATAGTTTAATAACAAGCTGGCGCTTCAGCTGAGGCGAGTCGCAAGCTAGCCTCATCGTCAAAGGCAAAATAGCTACTGGAGTAGCGGTCGAAATGCCGGACGCTGAAAAAGTTCAAAGATTCGCGCCAAGTAGCATAAGATATTGACGTCACTGCCATTTCCGGTTGTGACGTCACCTGACATTTTTATCCTTGCTGTTAGTTGTCCCTCCTATACGTTGATGACGATAGTTCCAACGAGCCACCATGTTCTTGACATGTGGACTTCTATGGAAGCTTCACGCCCAGTTTACATATGCTTTGGATGCGTTGCAAAACATGGATCACCCAAGCACAACGATAGCGGCGAGCAGAGTCGGCGGTCGTCGAAAATATGACGCGGGTCAAGGCCGTTGGCTTTTATATATGACTCGTCGAAGGTTCCAGAGTAATCGCTTGTAACCGCATGGCTTGTAGAAAGCACTACACAATTCGCATCGCGCTGACAATCGGATGACAAAAAGCTTTCGTGACAACAGCCAACGGATAAAACTATCGAACATCCGAGAAACTTCTGATACATGCAGGCGCGTCGTGTGTGGAGGGTTAACTTTTAACCTTTCTTAGTCGATAAAACGCAGTGACCGCCGATAGTTAGAGATGTCAACAGACAACGCACGGTACTGTAGCACCATCTAGCAGCTATCGGCGGCACTACGCTTTTCTTCTTCTTTCTGGGGTTTTACGTGCCAAAGCCAGTTCTGATTATGAGGCACGCAGTAGTGGAGGGCTCCGGATTATTTTTGACCACCTGGGGTTCTTTAACATGCGCTACAACACAAGCACGCGGGCGTTTTTGCATTTGGCCTCCATCGAAATGTGGCCGCCGCGGCCGGGATCCGATCACGCGATCTCGTGCTCAGCAGCGCAACGCCTTAGCTAATAGGAACGTTTCTTTGGATTCTTTTTATTTCCACCTAATATGCTGCCGGCGATGTTAAGTTCCTATAATATAGGTAGTTCGATCTAAGTTTTAAATTGCTCATTTTATTACGCCTCACGAATATCAGCCACCATTTTTGAATTTAAGAATCATAACATGTAACGTTAATGTAATACGTTCCAATGTTCGAAGTGTAACGGGAATACGTTCCTTTCGCATTAAAGGAACTTGTAACGTGAACTCGCTTCAATATTGGGAAAGAACGAGCAACGAGTTTTCGTTCCTGTTTTAGAGGAACGTGTACACCACTGGTTTCGTCATTTCTGTACCCTACGGCTCACACACCCTCTGCAGTCCGCGCAAGGCGTTTCAAGTATTCCAATCAATCAATCAATCAATCAACTTTATTTTCTTTTGATAGGAGGAGTACGGGACTAAAAGCTCGAGCAGCTTGACGAGGTCCCGACCCCGTTACAGTTGGCAAAACAGCAGGATGACGGTCAGTCATGCACGAAGGGTTCACATACATCGACGAATATTACATAAGATCGCGTAACACAAAATTTTGCAACAAAGCGCGAAAAATTAGAGCTGATTTTCAAAGGCTTGAAATGACATGAACATAAAAACAGCGATCGACAAGAAGAGGGACAAAAAATTCGAAAGGATGTACTATTCCTGAAAATAAGTGGACTGGGCGAAGTGTTTAATGAGGCAATTTTGATTACACAAAGGATCAAAATCTTCATAGTTTAATAAGTTTAACTGGGCAGGTAGCTTGTAGGACAAAAATTGTTTATGATAAGTATTTCTAGGGGTGGGTACAGTCCACATTTCTTTGTGCCTGGTTGGACGAACACTTGTGTTTACTTTTAACTTAGCAAGATTAATTATGGTATCGGTACCATACTTAACAAAAGCTTTATAACACAACATCAGCCTATAGCCTATAATTATATAAACAGAACACTGCAAGAATTTCGAACTTCGCAAAAAGAAGTTTTGTAGAAGAAGCATGCTGCACAGGAGCAATATTTCGTATGGCTCTTTTCTACAGCAAATACAGCTTGTGCAAATTTGTTACAGCAGTAGTACATCATACTATGCTGCAGTACTGCAACAGAGAGGACACTAATGCATTGTAGATCATAATCTTCACCTTTTTAGGAAGAATACATCGCGTACGTGCAAGGACACCAATGGCAGATGACATCTTTGAATGGAGGTTTTCAACATGTATGCTGCTTTGGAAAATGTACTCCTAGGGGTTTAACAGAATCCACCAGCTCTACCTGCTGAGAGCCCAGAAATGAATTCAGCTTCTTTGTCAGCGTTTTTTCTTTAGGCGTGTACAAAATAACTTGTGTTTTTGAAGGGTTTATTTTTAAAGAATTCACTGAGGCCCAGGCATCTAGGTCAGACAGCGTTTTGTTAGCCATCGCTTCTCTGTTTGCAAATTCCCTGTAATAAAAACTGTAGTGTCATCAGCATACGAGACGTATGTTGCGTTCTCTGTGCAGTGTAGAATGTCATTTATGTAAATCAAAAATAAGAGTGGCTCTAGAATGCTTCCCTGTGGCACACCAACAATTATCGGCTTTCTTGCAGATGTTTCATTGTTTGTATCTACGAATTGTGTCCTGTTTGAAAGATAGGATTCTAGAAGCGCATGCGCTGTTCCACATACACCATAGTTTTCTAATTTGCTAAGAAGGATAGTGTGATCAATTAGGTCAAATGCCTTGGAAAAATCGACGTATATGCCTAATTCCATTTGATTACGACTGAATGCACCTATAATTATTTCTTTTTGAGCCAAGAGGGCTGTTTCGGTAGAGCGATGCTTGTTAAACCCATGTTAAAAATTTTGAAAGAAATTGTGGTGATTAAAAGATGTTAGCAATCTGATATGCATTTATTTCTCAATACTTTTCGAAAACACTGGAATTATCGAAATAGGTCGATAGTTGTTTAGTGCCACCTTATCACCGTGGTTGAAGACTGGAACAACACGTGAAGTCTGCATTTGTTTAGGAAATCTGCCTGTAGATAATATTAAGTTATAAATATGGGTTAGAACAGGGCATATAATATCAAGCACATACTTTATGGGGCGAATCTGGATACCATCGGCATCCAGGGACTGGCTGTTACTTAAATCACGGAAGCAAGAAAAGACTTCTGTGGGGCTAGTTGGGGCAAGAAATAAAGTGTTACTGAACGCGCTTACAATCAGGAAATGAGCATAGCTGTGGAGACCATCAACGTCATTTAACTGTCGTTTCAATGAGAAGATTTCATTAAACGCGTTTAGTATAGCATTTCCAGAATGTTTCTGCCCGTTGTGACACAAAACATCTGGAATAGCTGAAATTGAATTCGGCGTTATTTATTTATTATTTATTTATTATACATTCCAACCCACATTCGCTCAGAGAGCATTACAGTGGGGGGGGGTAATACAAATGCAAAACAGTGGTAATTAGGGTAATATAACAAAAAGAACACGGTGACTAATAATACCGTACAGGCAGCATAACTATCTCCAAAACAAAAAAAAAGAAAAAGAAAGAAAATATCTACATATATACACATACATGTGCACATATAAATATATAAGCACACATACGCACATATACACTCTCATAAATATATATAGTAGGCTAGCAAACGCGAGAAAAAAAATAACATCAAAACACACGAACTGATCACATGTCAAGCAGTTCACTGTAAAAGGCTGAATTTGATGTTTTAGAAACGGTGTCCTCAGGCAGAGCATTCCATTCATTGATGGTTTTTGGGAGAGAGAAGAACTTTATTTATTTCCGGCAGATTGCTGGGCTGGGTTCCCACCTAGGAGCCAGCGGAGAGACCATGTCTTTGGGAAAAAGAATATTTTAACAAGTTCGTTCTTGACTTCATTGGCCTTACTTTTAATGTGTGTTCACGGCGATGGGATATGTAATGTGGGTTAAGCATGTATTTTGATTTATTAATGCCATTATTGTAAGAAATCTTATGAAAAAATTTGAGACGCAAGCAACGGCGGCGTTCGGCTAGCGTCAAAACCTCTAGGCGTATTTTCATTTCTGTGACGCTGCTAGATCAACGATAGTTCCCAGTTTAAATCGTGCCGCTCGGTTTTGTACGCGCTCTAGAATGTATTTAAGGTTGTCCTGATAAGGGTCCCATATCGTGCACGCATACTCAAGAGTAGGCCTTACGTATGTCGTGTATAATAACTTCTTAGTTGCCAGAGGACAGGGGTGAAAATTTCGAACCAAGAACATTAGTGTGTTATTCCCTTTTGCGGCAATCTCAGCAATGTGATCCTGCCAAGTAAGATCGCTTTAGAAGTGAACGCCGAGGTACTTGGCCCCTGTTACGCTCGGAATGGTTGAATTGTTCACTCTGTAAGAATGGGAAACGTCAGTTTTTTTTCCTAGAAAAGCACACGTAGTTGCAGTTTGATTCATTTAACAAAGTATTCAATTTGCGCCAAATTACATCAATTTTTGATTGGCTGGGTCACTAAAAATTCCCACGAAATAAGCATCCTCAGCAACCCTAAGCTGATTTGTGAGACTATTTCTATATTTCTTAAAATCCTTGAGCAGGGCTGGATCTCTAGATTTCACAAATCGAGCATACAGGGCATGTTTGTGTTTAACATACCAAGAAGCTCAGGTGTTAGCCAAGGCTTTCGTGCTTTGGATGGCCGTGTCATTTTTTCATACGGGAGAATTCATGGTAAAAAGCTCTGAAAGTGGTCATAAAAGCAGTATGCGCAGAGTCACTATCTTCTGCACGGTAAACGCTGTTCCAAGCTTCACGAGTAATAGCTTAGGGAAATGCTTCAAATATTCCAATGTCGCTGTGTCCGTGATATAACCTACCCAAAGTTTTGATGTTGCTTCGTGAGGACCACAGCCGTTTATCCAATTTATAGGAAATCCGCAGTTCTTCAAACCTAACCGGGCTTTCCCCGGAAGTGAAAGCACCGAAGGCAACCTTTGTAAGTACGAATTTGCGCTAAATGTGGGAGGTTATCAGAAACGGCCACACAACAGAAAATTAGAGGTTGCTGCTGCACGATGATTGATTGATTATTGAGGTTTAATCCCGAAGCAGTCCTTTGTGTACGAGATATGACATATATACGAGGGCTCGGCATGAACACCAAAGGGGCTTTAACGCGCGCCTAAAGCCAAGTGGATGACATTTTTTTGCGTTCCGCACGTATTGGAATGTGAGAACCGAACACGCGACCCTGCGTTGAGCAACAAAACGCCATATATCACCCGGTTCGACGTGGCGGGAATCTTCGACGCAGCAATAAAGGGAAATCAATAGGATGAACCTGTTCCAGTAGTTCGAAAAAAAAAAAACGGGTAGCCATTCGGCTACTCATACACTGCCGACGACTTAAGCACGGCACATATTGTAGTGGTCTATTGTAGTCTCCTCGTTTAAATATTTATGTAGAGTGTTTTGCAGCGCTAGATAACGTAAAAAAACGTGTTGCGTCAGCCGTCGTGTGTGGTATCTTGGACCAACATTTCGCATTCGCCATAAGATGTCCTAACCGGTCGTGTATACCGTGCAAACCTGGCGTAGCGACTCGCAGCATCGTATCCGAATTTGCGAAATGTACAGTCGTTCAAAATCAAGGCATTGCCCGCCTATACTATACTTGTCTTGCGATGTTGTTTAGTTGTGCGAAATAAGCACTATCACTTTGCGAAGTTTGCGTCATGTTTATATCAAAAGCGTGCGTAGAGCTCAAGAACGACACGGGTATAATCACATTGAAAATCGAATACGCGTCCGTTAAAGACACCATAGAGAAGCAAATTTTATGTATTCAGCTGCAGTCATAAGCCTCGTCAAACATTAGGGATGCTGGAACACTATTCTGTCTTGAACAGAGGATCACGCACTATTGTTGCAGCTGTGAGTGTGACACAAGTCACTTCAGCGGATGTGCGAGGAATGAAAGGGTCACACCAGGCCTGATCTTGTGCGCATGGGCGTTCTGATGCATATCCTGATGGTGCCGCTGTCGATGTGGGTCACCTCATCGTCTTTGTAGTCAGGCTCTGAGTCGACGGAGGTAGAGACGGCGGCAGCTGCGGCGCCTCTGAGGTTTTGGAACACAAGGCGAGACGCCCTCGAGACGACCAATGCTGGTAGTGGACTGAGGGGCTATGCCGCTGTTTTGCACCGCTACAGGAGGAGCTGTGGACGTGCCCACCATACTACGCGCGCGCGCTCGCTCTTGCTGCAGTTCTTAGACGACTAAGCGAACGCGATACATCTTGAGCGACTTTAGGCGCCTGGGATTTGTCGATGGGCGCAATCGCATTGTCGATTTGACGTTTTATAGCAGAGAGCTTAGTGCAGCGGGAGGAAGGTCGGGCTTCAGCTCTCAGTGTGGAAGCGGCAGCTGCGACGTCGTGGTCGATTTCTCGGACGATTCGGTGAAGCAGTGCACGTCTCCGTGCACACTGGAATCAGCGGCCGTTACGGGCAGAAGCTTCTTACTTTTTGGAACGCTGGTCGCCGACCAGCGTTCCGCGTAGGTCGCGACTCGACCTACGCGGAATGGAATCATGATGTATATTTACAGAAACCTGGTGTTTGCATAGGGTGTTGCATAGTGCCGGTTCTTAACGATTTGTTTTTGGCGCACCGTGACAGGACGGTAGCCATCCATCTACCAGATTTTAAGGTTTTAATAGTTTTTAGATTTGTTGATGATTACTTAATTTTAGCAGACAACAGTGTATCTAGCGTTGATCTTGACCTCACATCCTTTTCAAGACTTTTTTCGGACTGTTTTAAGCCACTTGATTTGACCCGTGAACTACCGTCTGACATCAAATTGCAATTTTTAGATTTCAAGTTAATTTTTGAAGAAACCCGCATAAGCTGGTATTACCATCCTAGGGCCAACAAACCACTCCTTTCGTATTCTTCCTCCCACTCGAAGCTTGTCAAACGGGCAATTGTGAACATGTGCTTCACCAATGCCATGAAAAAATCATGTCCTGTCGTGATACCCGTCAGCCTGAGCGAGCAAGCCAGTCGGCTTACTGCGGCTGGTTATCCCAAAGATATGCTTGTTTCAGTGGCGGAAGGCTTGTTGAGGAAGTGCAAGACGAGCAGCGGTGAACAATCCACAGAAAGAAAAAAGATGGCGGTGATTCTGTACATGCATGGTATTTCCCATAGGCTGAAGGGGATTGCCAATAACGTGAATATGAGGTTGTTATTCTCTGCTCCGGAGAAGCTATCAAAGTTGTCTAAGTTGACAGACCGTTCTCCAAACAATCCAAGGGATGTAAATTCAAGCATAGGAATAAGGAAGTGGAGTGCTCGCAAGGGGTGGTTTACCGTATTCCGTTAACTTGTGGTCTGGTATACATAGGGCAAACTGGCAGATGCCTCAATGAAACGCTTGCAGAACACAAGCGTAATGTGGCAAAACCAAGGGACGGAAACCTTTCTGAACATTGCCGTGATTGTCCCAGCAAAATGTGCAAACCAATGTTCGGCGCATGCACAGTGGAGGCCAGGAGCAAGGACCGCAGCATGCGTGAGATAATCGAAGCCCGACTGATTCGAAAAAAGGAAGCAGGCTGTGTTAGTACACCGTCAGTTAATCATTCTGACAAGGAAATCGCGTTCCTGGACGGTATTGACGTGCGCATGCTTAGAGTGTGATTCATCTTTTGTTTTTGGTATCCTTCATATCTACTTCGCAATATATTTGCCTCTGTGTTTCAATAAACGTCAGTTGAAAGTTAGCGCTGTCCTGTGTATCTGTCACGTCCCTGTCTTTCTTTAATTGCGCTATAGGCTTAGCCAATATGAGGGAACCGTACCAACTAGCCCTAGAATCAGTCTTGGTTAACAAAGAAGCTGGAGAAAAAGTTAAGGACCGCACAAAGAGCGATGGAGCGAAAAATTTTAGGCCAAACATTAAGAGGGAGGAAGAGAGCGGTGTGGATCAGAGAACAAACGGGGATAGCCGATAATTAAGTTGACATTAAGCGGGAAAAGTGGAGCTGGGCAGGCCATGTAATGCGTAGGATGGATAACCGGTAAACCATTATGGTTACAGAATGGATACCAAGAGAAGGGAAGCGCAGCCGAGGACGGCAGAGAACTAGGTGGAGTGATGAAGTTAGGAAATTCGCAGGCGCAAGTTGGAATCAGCTAGCACAAGACGGGCAATTGGAGATCGCAGGGAGAGGCCTTCGTCCTGCAGTGGACATAAATATAGGCTGATGATGATGATGCTCATGACTATGACTTCTACCAGCATCCTTTAGTGTTTGCTTTACTTAGTACCCACATCAGAACCATTTCAGTATCTTTTGAGTGTCAATCTTTTTTCGCTGAGTCATTGTCATTTTCGCTGAGTCATGCTCATGACTATGATTTATACCACCATCATTGAGTGTTTCCTTCACTTTGTGCCAACGTCCGAACCCATTCCAGTGGTTTTTGAGTGTCAATGTTTTTTCTCTGTGACATTATCATTTATGCTGAGTCATGCTCATGACTATAACTTCAATCAAAATCCTTTAATGTTTCCTTCAAATAGTGCCCACGTCCGAACCCATTCCAGCGGTTTTTGAGTGTTAATCTTTTTCGGTGGGTCATTGTCATGCCCTACATGACACGCATGTCATGACATTTATGTCATTACCTACCATTTATACTCGTCATACACTCCTGTCATTCTATGCCAATTTTGGTACCTGCCAAGATAACGAAACAACCATGGAAGCACCAAGACGTAGGCGGCTAGATAGATAGACAGATAGATAGATAGATGGATAGATAGATGCTGTCAAAGTAGCAAATGCTCGTCGTGTGTGTATCTAACATTCGTCAGGGTAATGTTCGGAAGCAGTCGCCTCGGGATTCTCTGCTCGTCGCTGACGGCCGGCTTCGGCTTCGGAAGCCCTCGCCTCGGCATCGCCGGCTCTTCGCTGACGGCGACCCTCGGCTAGGGAAGCCCTCACGCTAGAATTGGCACGTCGGCGCGAGCCCTTTCCCGAGTGAGTTCACGCCTACGTTGATCAAACGCAGCTTGCTCCTTTGCAGAGCGCACCATGCGCGGCCTTCCTATGTGTTCACCGAAACTGATCTGAGGCAAGGGAAGCCCATAGGAGCGCGCGCCAGCCCGCTTTCCTTCCATGTCCCTAGGGCCTCGCGACGCACCAAACGAACCTGATTGGTCGCGCGCGTGTCACGTGATCACGCGTGTAGCATATCCAATGCGGGTGTGCGCCGTACGTGATTTCTTTCTTTTTGTGCTCTATAACTTGCGGTCTTCCTTTCTTTCATTTTTTTCTTTCTTTCTTGCCCCTGGCATGCGCCATTGAGCTTGGACCCTTTCTGTACTATCATCAGGATAGGCCCACACGACAGGGGTATGTGCCATTGAGTTTGGACCCTTTCTGCACAATCGCCAGGAGCGGCCCACTTTTTAGCGTGACACCACCGCCGCCGACACTTGTGAGCCGACAAAGTTTCGCTTAAAAATTATGTAGAGCCTCCTCAGGGAGTTAGTTACGTGAATGATGCTTAAGCATTTGGCAGTAACGACATGGTGTTGAATTGTCACACTCAACGCTTCTGGTAATCATAGCACTGCTGAGCGGCTGCGGTCGCCTTGACGCCATTACGGTAAGGGCATATACTCGCTCAATCGCCCGTCCGCTCAGCGCGCCTCCGCCCTCTTGCGGACCGGGGCGGAAGGCCAAAAGGCGGATCGTGTCGAAAAAGTCGGTGTACGCTGCATCCGCACGAGCGGATTACATGCGCACTCCGATTGGACGACGCGGTCTGTTGACAGCTGACAACCATTCGGCGGAGTAAAGTGTTCAAGGTTGGCAACTACCTTTGAATGCAGACGACACTGGCACATTTTTGCAGATGTGACTTCAAGTTTCCGCTTCACGGTGAAAATGCGACTCTAGGCTGCCACGTTCTGTTCTGCAGCCGCATGTGTTGCAGTGGTGCCGTTATCCTTGTTCCAAACAGCGCACAATCAACCTATCTGCACCACCTTTTAAAAATGTATTGCAATCGCCTCATGTCGCAACATGGGACGTAGTCTAAGACGATCACTGTCAGTGCGTGCTGCCTTGGCTGGTTAAGCAAAACCTTTCGAAACATTCAACGTGCCGTGTTCTACTAGGTACGTTACGCGAAAGCGATAGTATCGTCGAACTATTCGACCGAAATCCCCGTGTTCGGTGCAATGGCGCCGTTTCTGTAGTGCTAGTGACAGTTTGCAAGAACACAGAACACACGCACAACTGTTGCGGAGTCCAGCTGTAGGTCTACAAGACAGCCCTCCTCACTATTCAGCCCGCGTGTGAGGCTCCGAGTACACCTTGCTGATATGCTTGCAATTGCTTGTTCATGCTTTTTTTTTCACTCTGCCAATTTTAAGAGTGTGCTTAAAGCACTTGGATGCATGAAATGCCTTTTCCTTTTTTTTTGCATATATAAAACCACCAAAGACGAAGTGCGGCATTAAACGTGCCTCTTAGAAATTGAATGCTTGCTGCTTGTAAGCTTTCAACCAAAAATAAAACCTTAGAAGATGTGCTCAGTCATTAATGAAGTTCTCACCATGTGCCAAAAGGTTGTGCATACGTGCTTAACTTGACGCAGCAAGGAATTGAAGGTTAAGCAGCATGTTTACAATTCCTTATGACTGGCGTAAAAGCAATATGTACGTATAGTGGTCACCTAATGCAGACACATATTCATGAGATGTTTGCAAGCAGAATATCTATTTGAAAGCAAATAATAATTTATATTGCTGATAAGACAACTTATTTCGAGTGAAATCAAATAATTACATTCTTTGTTGTCAGCCTGGGTGGCCAATCTGTTACCCCTTTAGTACTTAGAGAGAGAGAGAGAGAGAGAGAGAGAGAGAGAGAGAGAGAAAGCTGTTTATTGAAAATGCAGAGTGTTCGGCCTACACGCTACTCTGCAGTGAATGGGACGAAGGAGAAGTAAGGCCCTAGAATAGGGTAATCAGAAGAAAAATGAAAAAAAAAATGCAGCTCGTGTCATGTTATCAGCAGTAGAGTAAGTGTTCGAGGTGATGAAGGTAGACGGCGAATGCAAAAGATAGTAAGATAACAGTATTGATGAGACGATGTGCGTGAGTCTTAGTTTAGACAGCAAACTTCAATACATTAAAGCATTAAGTCCAGGGCTTTGTGCTGTTTTGATGGGCAAAGCCAGGAACCCAACATCCATGTCAAGGGGCCTGGGTCGAGCTTTTCTCTGTTCATTTTATATCAATGTCGCTCGTCTCTATAAGCTGGGCACTCAAGCAAGATGTGCTCTAGAGATTGCACGGTGCCACAGTTGTCACAATATGGATTTGTGCCCTGGCCATTGCGAAAAGTAAGACTGCTCATGTATGCAACATTCAGTCGAAGAAGGTGAAACAGGGTCTCCAGATGCCGTGGTAGACGTTATGGTAGCCTTGATTCGAGTTCTGTGTTGATGTTGAACAAAAACTTGCAATTGCCTGAAGTTGAAGACCATCTTCTACGTCGTTCATTGAGTACATATCGCTTCGCCGTAGCTGAAGCCTCACTTTTAGTGAAAAACGCTTTTATAAATTTTATGTGATCATGTCCTTTGCGGGCTAGCTCCTCCACCTTTTCGTTACCTATTATACTGCAATTATACCTAATTCAGCATTTACACAATGTAAAACACATTACCAAAGTGCACAAAAATTAAGCAGTACCATGAGAGGTACGGCAGCAAATAAAGGTGATCGACTTGAGACCGTTTGATACTGTCAGCATCATGCATGCGTGTTCTATTTTGATCACTCTGTATATGAAACATAAGTTCACACGGGATGCGCATGATAAGTGAACTATTGTAAGCTCTACTCAGGTTATTTTACTGAGTTGGGCATGGGCTACACGTTGTCTATGTATTTATGTAGCAACAACCTAGTTAGCTGATGCACAGCCAGATTTTAGGAAAATGAAAAAATACATACCATAACAAACAGCTGGCAAGTACCTGTATTTTGTCTGACAGCAAACCAGGATTATTAAGTAACCTAGCTTTACAGTGAGCTCAGTGATCGCTCGTGGTGCGAAAAGGTTGATGTAGTAAGTGGTTTTGTTTTTGTCTTTCTTAATTAGCAGCTGCTTTAACATGCACATGACAATGAAATAAAGGCTCATATGGCGGAAGACAGGCCCGCACAAAAAGTGAGGATACATTTATTGCCATTTTTTATTTTCATAACATACCAACGAATAGTACCTTTGGTTCATCTTTGTGAATAATGCGCGAGGTGTTCTGCATAAAACTGCAAGATTGGTGTGCTCCATTATATCTATTCACTATTCAAGTAGCCAAATGAATGGTACCCCCATGAGCACCGTCAAAGAAATCACTGAAGTTTGCTGTCAGGAGGCCACAGTGGCTCAGCCTCTGTACCAAACATAAAATTGTTCCAGTAGAAAACAATACTGGTGTACTGGGTATGCATTCAGATGTAGTATTCAAATCTGCACATCACAAGTAATCTTTCATTCCTTGCTGCATTGCTCACCATTGTACAGACTTTATTACATCGCTGTGTGTGCAGTAAAATAACCTGACAAATCAAAGCTGAGGTTTTTCAGTACACTGAAAGCAACTTTGCATGTGGCTTAGGTAATATAAAGCTACTACATATGAGTCAACTTAGTATCAGTCGATTATTTTACTAGTTGTTCACCACTACGCCAAAACTATACGGTGCCACCAGGCACTGCTGTATTCCTGAAGACACGCCAGAACAGCTTGGCTATGCACAGACATCCCTTTCCGTCGCGCTTAAATTAAGGTGGTGCAGACTTGCTGGCAGAATTCGCTTATGAGCATAACAGCCTAGCATTCAAAAAAGCGTTTGAAATGTAAGGGTGGATGCTCAGTTTTGCTGGTATGACAGATTAAATACATAGTACAAAAGCACATCATTAAACAGGAAGGACACCACACAAATACTCTTGTTGGGACATCTCAGTCATAATACAAGTAGTTTCCTGAGGTTTTCTGTGTGGTTTTTAGCTGTAAACATGTGAAGCAATCCGTAAGCTGTATGATTATTGGTGTAGCTGAAGTTATGTATCATTCATAGTTTCGGCACACAATGTGATTGGCCAAAAGCATGCAATAATTGGTCTTGGAGATATTGGTTCAGTGGTGGCTTTCCACTAAATTCACCGTTGAAGAGGCAGATTTCATTTCATCAAAAGGCCCAAGTGAAAATGAGCCTAGAACTCATGACACCAAATGCATTCACCATTTATGATTGAAGAACAACACGTGACATAACGATGAACTGTAGAATTCTCTCACTAGGGTAAAAAGTAGCGTAGCTGTGTTCAGTATTTCAGTGCTGGTATACTAAACACAGAACTTTATACGAGTTGTTTAGACGGCATAATCAACAAGACCCCTCTAACAAATGATGGCAAAGGATAAATAAAAAGCTGCTGCCTCCGGTACTGTCATTGGCCGAAAATATGCAACCTCACATGTAGCAGGTACAGTTCATAAACTGGTTTACATACGGGTAAGAAATGTAACTGCATCACGTGATAAAATTTAAATAAGACCAGCTGAGTACCTTATAGAGCATCTTTCATGGGGTCAAGTTGTAGTGACATGTCTTGATATTAGAAGTTGTGCTGTTTTATTCACACACATGCATGTAAACTCAATGTACGTTTACAATTTGTGTTTACGTGTTACTGGGTGCATAAAATGAACAGCACAACTTACACAATCAATACGTAAATACAAATAAGTTTTTTACTGGACTAATTACTATTAGTTTCGCAATGATTTATTTTCTCGCATGGAGCCACTCAACTGCGTGCATACGTTAAGCTGATGTTGCTAATCTAATCGGGGCTTGGGTACCATTTCCAGAATATGATAAAATAAAGTGTCCATGCGTATCAGACTAAAATTCATGATTTGATAATATTGCCAAGCTTATCTGGCTTGGTAGTAAATTTGTGTCAAAGAAAAATGCAGCACACGACCAAAACATTGCAGCTAATGTAACACAGGGAGCAAATATTCTGCCCGCAGAGTCACTTGGAAAATTTTGCCACCAGTTCGTCCTCATTGACTGTCTTCAATCACATAACTAATGCTGACATAATTGTGAAAATTTCTGTCCAGAATATTCTCATAACAGCCAATAGGCACCCTTTTTATTGTGATAGCAGCTTAATTCTCTGGCGCAATGTACTGTGGCCATAAAAATGCCTAAAGAATGATGAGGTGAGGCTCCTCTTTCCATAGTTTGGCAGCGCAGCTGAAAACTGTTCAGTAAATGAGTGGAACCATGGCTTGTGCAAAATAAAGATCACCGAGATGGCCACTCATAGTGTCCAACATCCTACATCCACGAATAATAGGTAGCAGTACACTTACAGCTAGATGAAAATGCACCGGAAAAACACCTAATGGACATACTTTGCAGGCTCAAGTCAGTTTAACACACATTCTTTGGTAATGACTGTGGGCAGAACGAACAACAGGATAAAAAATATAGCACTTCCGAGTCAGATAATGCTGGTCCCTGTGATAAATAATGTTTGCATTAAACTGAAGGCTTGTGCCAAAACAGGTGACACGAACCAGAGAACGAAATAGGGTGGATGCTCACAGTAACGGCAAACTTTCGTTTAGCTTATTCTGCCAGCATTACCAACGTGACCATAGCTAGCCAGTGAGGAAGAACTCTGGGCAAAATTTCTTTCATGCGATTCTGCTGGCTGCTAGCAGAATATATCACCATACCTGTGTTCAGTCTTGTTATTTTTTTACATGCATATTGCTTTTTGTCAGCAAACGTAAATCTGTACATAATCATAAGGAAGTATGCAGTTCTCATCCATACCATATTCATCTACAATACCACTGGTTTCTTCACAAACTGCTTTTCAAGGGTCGGTCCACCGACTGAAACTGTTGGGTAAATAATAAACCTAAGATAACCGCGAAGTTGTGCTTCTGATTTTCCTAAATACGCTTGGCCCATTGAAAAATCCAGTTACTCCTATATATATATATATATATATATATATATATATATATATACCGATTTGTATCTTGCGAACACTTCGTAACAGCAACAACACAGCTCGTACGTCGCGGTCACCACGGCGCATCGCAGGCGGCAAAACTAAAGTCCTTATATAAGAAAAGTACCGCCATCCTTTGATCAACGCCGCTTCCTTCTCTCCTGTATCTCCGATTGGATGATGATAGCGCGCGCTTCAATTCACTTCTTTATATTTTTTTTCGCCTCGGAGCCATGTTGAAAGTCCTCTGCGCAGCCGCAGTCGCCGGCGGCGGCGCGCGCCCGGCCCGAAAACTTCAACGTGGACTTTCTAGGTGCGCCACCGTCGACTTGCTATCGCAAGCAAAAAATAAAGAAAAAAGCAAGCGCTTTAGGAGAGGAGATGGCGGAGGAAAGAATAGATGGCGGTACTTTTCTTATATAGGGACTTTAGGCAAAACGGCTCACGCAGTATAGCACACGAGGAATGACAGCGATAACGAGGCAACAAATTTTATCGCTACTGATCTTGTCATCACTTCTAAAGCTTGGAAAGGACTGGCGTTCACCACTTCACGGCAATGAACCGCATACACAGAACACATACAAGTCGCCTACGCTGGGTGCGCTGATCGGACACCTTTCACTTCGCCACGCCCGGACATGTGTCGTACTCGGAACGCACGTGTATGTGATGGCTTTCTCGATTACAATGCACACGCGAAGCACGGCACAAGAAATCACGAAGTCGGCGGCTTGAAATATTTCTTCCGACGCTCGTGCAAACACAACACACTTCCTCCGCTCCGTCTGTTTCTGTCGGCGATCGCCCGCACTGATAAGGCCTGGGAGGGTAGACAGGCTTGTTGCCTTCGATGACTATCTCCGTGGGTGCTGGATAACTCTAGTAAGGACCACAAGAACGAGCAAAATAGAGTGTTTCTGACGCGGCTGTAGCCTAGGCCTCGCGTCAGCGCTTCGCTTCGAGCAAGCGCCATGTTTGCCGTGATGACGTCCTACGCCGTCCGCCTCGTACCACCCAATGAGAGACAAGCAGGCATGCGGATGGCAAAGCTGCGTCCGCCCGTCCAGACGATCGGACAGCCTTCCGCCCCGGTCCGCATGCGTGCGGAGCGGACGGGGGGATTGAGTGAGTATAGGCCCTAAATGCGAGAGTGCTGCGGCGACAAGAACTGCTGCGGAAGGCGGCGCAACGTGAACTGATGAGGCAAGCAAACTACTGCAGGTGGCGGAGCCAGGTGCGCTGATGACGTTCCGACCCGAAGCCACGGCTGCTCCACAGTTATGGCTTACTAAAGGTGTGCCTATTGCGAGCCTGATTGCAGACGTGACTTATTCTTCCACAGTTGGCGAACTCAAAAGCGATCATCTTACGCGGAGGATGGACTGACGCTCGGGCAGTTTTCTCGTTGGGTAACCATAGAAATGATTACGCATTTAAAAACTCGCAGTTTCGTCCCATAGGCGAAGCATCGATTATGATAGTAAATTATTACACCGCTATACGAAGCAGATTGTAGTTTTATCGGCCCTATCAACTTGTCAACAATCACTTAGTGATGAAAGTAACAAACATGATGTCATGCACGCACATGAAAGCATGAACACATCTCACTGCAATATCACGGACACTCGCTGTCAAAACGCTGGAGTGAGAAAGCGCTCTGCTAAAACTTTCCATTAGACAGTTTTAGCAGAGCGCGGCTCACGCTCCGCTCCGCTCAGATTTCACGCTCTTAGATACTGCAGGCAACTGCGTAGACTTCGCATTTGATAAGCGCGTCTTGCGGAGACCTGAGCGACGCGCTATCAACTCGGCTGGAAAACGACGAAGAGGCCAAGTAGACACGCTGTCACGCTCCGCTCAGTCGGCGAGGGATGCGATCTTCGTTCCGCTGATTGTATGAGCGTTGTGCGCAAGCGCACTAGCGTTCCCGCTAAGCGTTTGTATGGCATTTGCTAGCATATGGCGGTCTGAGCGGAGCGGAGAGCAAGCGCTCAGCTAAAACACTCTGTTGTCATCGCAACAAAACGGTGAAGCGAAGCGTACTAAAGGCCTATATAAGAAATGTACCACCATCCTTTGATCAACGCCGGTTCGCTCTCTCCTGTATCTCCGATTGGACGATGATAGCGCGCGCTTTGACTTCTTTATATTTTGTTTTTTTTTTCCCGCCTCAGAGCAATGTTGAAAGTTCTCTGCGCAGCCGCAGTTGCCGGCGGTGGCGGTGGCGCGCGCCCGGCCTGAAAGTTTCAAAGTGGACTTTCTAGGGCCGCCACGGTCGACTTGCTTTGGCAAGCAAAAAATTAAGAAAAAAAAAGCACGCGCTTTAGGAGAGGAGACGACGGAGGAAAGAGTAGATGGCGGTAATTTTCTTATATAGGGATATTAAAGCGTACGCAACGTCAGCGCCACGCTCAATCGCCTCGATCGTGGAGCAAAGGTCGTGCGTCCTGCCTGCCGCTGCTGGCATGAGCGTTGTACGCACGCACCTATACTGCCTATACTATACTCGCGGACAACTTTCTGTGGCAATGAAGGAAAAGCTACGGGCGCGTGGATGCTGCACATATGTTATCGCGCCAAGTAGTCCGGCAGCGTTTGACAGTGCTTTTGGTTGGTCGGAACGGACGCTGAATCGACGCAGCTTTCACGTGCGACGGTTTCGCGTTTGCCCAGACGCAGAAGGGAAAAGCCACAAAATCAGTAAAGATTTACGCTCAGTAGTGTGTTCTGTCTTATTTAACTGTTGCTAATAAGTTGTTTATGTTTTCTCTTCCCCAGCCAAAACCAACGTGGTTTAAAACGAGGGACTCTTTTCAGAAGCGCTCTCGCTTGTGCGCGCTTTGCCTCCGTAGCATTCCCTTCATTACCACAGAAAGTTGTCCGCGAGTATAGCGTTCAGCCGAACTACTGCGTGCATGCTCTGGTTCGATCAGGAATCGTCAAGCTAACGTTATCTAATATTTCACTGGGCGTTGACAAACGTTGATGGTTTCTAGTCTGCCTGATATCGTGCGCCATCGAGCCACGACTCGTCGACCGATTCAATTGCCAAACCAAGTCTTACGTTCTTGACTGAATTATTACTCAAATTTGTTGAGGATGACAGCGCGCTCAAACGAATGTCATGAAGCATAGCATTCACAATGCGCGTGGCCTTACCTCAATTCTTCTAAATATTACAAGTGAAAAACAATAACAGGGCTCAAACCTGAAAGTGGTGTAAATTTAGCGGCGCGGGCCGTTCGCGGGCTGTGTAGTGGCGCCTATGCGATGTTGTTACAAGCCCTACACGGCGTGTTCAATCCTTTAAAGCTGCCAGAAATATTCGCGCACGCACGTATGTCGCATCCCCATCAGTTGGACGCGCATATAGTGAGAACGCTAAAACTTGCTGTCGCTGTTAGTGCTTCGCCCTTCGTGCGAAACTGACAATTTTTTCAGCGTGATACGTATTTGTACCGAAAAGTGTGCAAGTTCCTGTTTTAAATATATGGGCGTCTGGATTTGTCTATACGATGTTCGATTCGATATTCGATACTTACGGTTCGTATTGGTTTCGTATTCGAAAAACGATATTATGGACCCGCCTTATTTTGTTATTGTTATCATTTATGTTATCCCATTTGTACCCACGATTAAACAGAATTTCATGCATACTTTATTTTTATTCGGTGGTTTTTGATTAAAAGACTGGAAGGAAATCTCAAGAGCAATTATATCTGGTTATATGTGTTTTACGCGCCTGCAATACTAATTAAATATGCTGACAACATATACCTACTAAGTAGAGCAAGCACGGCGGCTTTTATTAATAGCGTATATGAGCAGTTGCCTACGGTAAGCGGCTCCACAGGCACCGCCAATGGTATTTCTCTGTTGTCATGCACTAACAAATTACGACAGCGCTTGCAAGTAGTACCAGTGCGGCGGTGAAGGAGAGACGCACGCGCTCGCAAACGGCGTCTGAAGACGCCAAAAGAATTCTGTCTTCAGAGAGTTCTACGTCTTCAGAACCAACTTCGACACCCTCCAAGAAATGCAAGAAAATGCCACGAGACACCACTACCATGGACTTTGTCTCCGATTCGGAGACGTACTAACGATGGCGCCTTACACCGCTCCTGCTGCCCGTAAGGGCTGCTTTTCCTCTACTCCCCACGACGAAGCTGACGCAGCGTTCACGGAACGATGCTTGGCGCAGAAATCGCGTTCCCGTCCCTGTGCGAGACTCTGCAACCTTGGTATTTTAGGAATCAGCTTGCTTCCGACTAACCTGTGTGAGGAACATAATCAGTGCCTGTTTCACGTTCGCTGCTGTGATGCTCCTATGCTCTTTTTTACTTTGCCGCGTTCTGGCTGTTGCAACGATGTACGACGCGCATTCAGTGCGCAACTTACCTATGGTAAGCCAGTTGCCTTAGTCGATTTTGTACGCAACTTACTCATTCACCATGTATTTGCACATAATGACACTTAACGCACAGGGATTTCGTAGCAGAGACAAACAGAGAGAAGTAATTCATTTTGCCCGCGAGAAAAAAGTCGATCTCCTCTTTCTTCAGGAGTGTAACTTAAGGAACAAGCAGGAAGTTAAAAAGTTTTGTGATGAATTTTCTGTAAAAGCATATTTTTCATATAGCCCTGGGCGATGTCGAGGTGTAGGAGTTGTTGTTTTTCGTAGGGTGCTTCTACACGGAAGTCACCGCCTATTTGATTTAGAAGGTCGTGTGATCGCTTTTGATTTCTTTTGGGGCGAGAGGAAAGTTCGGGCATTGAATGTCTATGGGCCCGCCGTACGTCAAGATCGCAATGACTTCTTTGCTAGACTCTCCCCTTTTTTGTTAGACAACCATCCATTTTTCATGGTTGGCGATTTTAATTGTGTGATCGACCCTATGCGCGACTCGCGAGGGCCAAGGCAAAACGCTTCCAATGCGCATGCAGCTGAATTATCTCGTATAGTGAAAGAATACAATTTATCAGATGCCTGGGTACACATGCATGGCGAAAATTTTGGCGCCACATGGCAGCAAAGGCAAACGCAATGTCGTCTAGATCGAATGTATTTCCCCCCTGAATTAACATCGCAAATTGTCCAATGCAGCATCCTCGATCTTCCTGCAGACGCAGGATACATTTCAGATCATCGAGCTTTCACTGTCGTGCTGAACCTCGAAGGAAGGCCAGGTGAACGCACCGATATGTGGAAACTAGACATTGCTTCTTTGCGTGACCAGGTGACTCTAAGCGAACTCAAAACCGCAATAGCTACATCAGTAAGCGATTATGAATGTAATATCAAAGCGTGGGATACTTTAAAAGAAAGGTGGAGGTCGGCATGCATAGCAGCTAGCAGGAAACGCAAAAGAAAAGAGACTGAGCAGCTTTGTGAGTGCCTGAGAAGGATAAGAATAGTACGAGATGGTGGCTCCCAAACACAGCTAATGTACGAGTACCTAGATCACCAACGCGAACGATACCATAGGCTTATGAGCTGGTACTCTCGTACCTCTGCAATGGCGTGGATGACAAACAGGCCACCCCGCAGGGGCGTCTGCGCAAGCAGGCGTTTGGTGAGTTGCGCCACCACGTACCCGAGCACACGAGGGTTGGACCCTCCCGCGTCTAAGCGTGCGCGGCTTAGCCGTGTCCGGGGAAAAGGGGATCCTGGGGGTTGAGCCAACGTTGAGTGTTTGGACCTTTAAGGCCCCTCGGCGGAGGCAACACGCCCCTTTGGCCTCTGCTTCACGTAGACGGCACCCCCGGACTGACCCACCCGGGGGAAATCGGTAGTTGCCTTTTCCTGTCTCTCTCTCCAATCTTCGTCTTTTCCTCTCACTTTCAATCTCTCCTGTATTCTTCTCTCTTCCATTTTCTTCCAACATTCCTGGCTGCAAGGGTTAACCTTGTGTGTCATAACCACCCTTGGTTATACGTATTTGGTTATAGCGGGAACGTACAGCTGGCGTTTGTGGGGCTTGTGTCTACAGGTCCTACAGCGTCCCCTCGTTGGGCTCCATGGTGGGTGGCTGGCGTTCCTGCCGAAAGATCATTATTTTTCATGGCTTTTTCTTTCCCCGCGTTACCCGATCGCCCCCTTAAGCGTAGGCGCACCGAAGACTTATTCAAATTTTTTGGCCGCCAAACTGAAAACTTCCCTCGGTTCCACGTTGTCCACTGTGAAAAACCCGAAAAGACGGTGAGAATGATCTCACCTTTCCTAGTTTCAAAATGTCTAACGGAAACATTTGGCGCAGGCTACAAAGCATCAAAGATGGCTAGCGGCGATCTCCTATTGGAACTCCGCGATAAGAACCAACATGACAAGCTCCATAACCTAGCCTCATTTGGGGACATCCCAGTGACAATTACCCCGCACCGCACGATGAACACCACCCGTGGAGTGGTCTCCGATGACGACCTGATGCATCTGGAAGAAAGTGAACTATTAGAAGGCTGGAGCGAGCAAAACGTAATCAATGTGAAGAGAATCATGCTACGGCGCGATGGAAAAGAGATGAAAACAAAGCATCTAATACTTACATTTGGTTCAAGTGTGCTTCCTGAAACTATTGAGGCAGGGTACATGAAACTCCGGGTAAGACCATATGTTCCGAACCCTCTGCGATGTTTTAAGTGCCAGCGATTCGGCCACAGTTCGCAGAACTGCCGAGGTCGACAAACGTGTGCGAAATGTAGTGCCAATGAACACCTCGCTGAATCATGTGAAAACGCCCTCCACTGTGTGAACTGTGACGGGGACCACGCCGCGTACCCGCGGTCGTGCCCATCATGGAAAAAAGAAAAAGAAATTGTCGCAATCAAAGTAAAAGAAAACATCTCATTCAAGGAGGCACGAAGGCGGGTATTATCCCTGCCCAAGAACACTTTTGCCGAAGTGGCGCGTCAGGGGGCAGCGCCACAACGGCTTCCGGCGGCTGTCCGGCCCACACGCAGTGAGCCGCCAGCGACGCCATCCGCCCCCTCGGCGGCTGCAGCTAGCGCTGCTCCGCCATCTCAGAACAAGGGGCCATCGACCTCCGGGCTGGTGGCCTCAAGGGTCTCGTCCCACGAGACGAGGCCGTCACGACACACCAACCGCTCGCAAGAGCGCGTGTCCAGCGCCTCGCAAGAGGCGATGGACACAACAACCGGCCAGACGGCGCCGCCAGCGCCTAAGGAGCGGCGGGAATCTCTCGACCGCTCCAGAAAAGAGAAACCTCGCGTCACGGCGCCTGGAAAGGGCACCGTGAGCTAGTCTTCATCTTCTGAACACACAGCACAAACTCCTTTTCAATATGAACACGCAAATATTACAATGGAACGTTAGGGGTCTCCTTCATAACCTTGATGATGTCAAAGAGCTCCTTCTTAAATATAGTCCGAGGGTGCTGTGTGTCCAGGAGACGCATCTCAAAGCAGAGAACACAAACTTTTTAAGGCACCATGCCATTTTTCGCAAGGACCGCGACGACGCTACCGCCTCGTCGGGCGGTGTCGCTATAATAGTAGATAAAGGTGTTGCCTGTCGGCAATTGAACCTCCGAACTTCCCTTGAGGCAGTTGCTGTCCGAGCAATACTGTTCGGTAAGCTAGTCACAATTAGTTCGATTTACGTCTCTCCTTGTTATCAACTTTCCAAGACACAGTTTCAAAGCTTCATTGATGAACTTCCTCCGCCATACATAGTTGTCGGTGATGTGAACGCTCATAGCCCCTTATGGGGCGACTCTCGTTTAGATGCGCGAGGACGCCTTATAGAAAGTTTTCTGTTTTCTTCAGGTGCATCTATACTTAACAAGAAAGAGCCAACTTATTACAGCGTTACACATAACACATACTCAGCCATTGATTTAAGTATAGTATCGAGTACTCTAATTCCGTATCTGGAGTGGTCTGTTCTCAGGAACCCGTTTGGGAGCGACCATTTCCCAGTTATGCTAAACTTAACAAAACAAGATACATGCTTGCCACATTTTCCTCGATGGAACATGGACTCGGCCAACTGGGAAATGTTCCGAGAGCTTACGTATTTAGGCGGAGATGAAATTGCTGTTTTTAATGTAGAAGACACTGTTGCATACCTAACAGCTTTCATTATTAGCGCTGCAGCTAAATGTATTAGGCAAACTAGCGGATTAGCTAATAAGCGTAGCATCCCATGGTGGAACGACGAATGTCGGAAAGCGCGCAAAAATCAAAACAAAGCTTGGAGATTGCTTCGCAATTCTCCAACTGCTGAAAACCTCATTAATTTCAAACAGATAAAATCACAAGGTAGGAGAACACGTCGACGTGCAAAGAGGGAAAGTTGGGATAGGTACATCACCAGTATAAATTCGTACACCGATGAAAGAAAAGTCTGGAATCGGGTAAGTAAACTAACAGGTCGGGAGTCGCATCCCCTACCCTTAGTAAGTACACAAGGTGATAGCCTCGAAGATCAGGCGGATTGTCTAGGCGAACATTTTGAATATGTGTCATGTGCATCGCACTATACCGAAACATTCCTGAGAATCAAAGAACGCGAAGAGCGGCGGCCCCTAAATCGCAAAGGCTCATCGAGTGAGGCCTACAATTCTCCATTTACTTTAGCTGAGCTTCAAGCATCTCTCGCTTGTTGCAACAACTCAGCGCCAGGTGGGGATCGTATCATGTACGAAATGATTAGGTACTTACACCCCGAAACACTGAAAACACTCTTGTCTCTTTTTAATGCCATGTGGGCGGCTGGCTGTATTCCGTCTTCATGGAAGGAAGCCATAATCATCCCCATACTTAAACAAGGCAAAGACCCGTCCTTGGCCAGCAGCTACAGGCCAATAGCTCTAACAAGCTGCCTGTGCAAGCTGTATGAAAAAATGATAAACCGGCGCCTAATATACTTCCTAGAAAATAACAAAATTTTGGACACCTTCCAGTGTGGTTTTCGAGAAGGTATGTCTACTACAGACCACCTTGTCCGGATTGAGGCATATATTAGAGATGCTTTCATACATAAGCAGTTCTGTCTGTCTGTATTTCTAGACCTAGAGAAAGCTTACGACACCACATGGCGCTTTGGAATTCTCCGAGATCTTTCCGCAATGGGTGTTCGTGGCAATATGCTTAACACAATCGAAAGTTACCTCACTAATCGCACATTTCGCGTAAGGGTGGGCAGAGCTTTGTCTAGGTCATTCACACAAGAAACTGGTGTGCCGCAGGGCGGTGTGCTTAGCTGCACACTATTTATTGTAAAAATGAATTCCCTGCGTACAGTCATCCCACGCACAATGTTTTATTCGGTTTATGTCGATGATGTGCAGATAGCCTTTAAGTCATGTAATCTTGCCATCTGCGAACGACAGGTACAGCTGGGAATTAACAGATTGTCCAAATGGGCGGAGGAGAATGGTTTTAATGTTAACGCTCAGAAAAGCACTTGCATACTCTTTACAAACAAGAGAGGCGTAACGCCTGTCCCAAGTATACAAATCAAAGGAGATGCGCTCTCTTTGAGCAGCGAGCATAAGTTTTTAGGAATCATTTTAGATTCCAAGCTTACATTTATTCCTCATATTAAATATCTGAGGACAAAATGCCTGAAGACAATGAACGTTCTAAAACTTCTGTCCCGCACAACATGGGGCAGTGATCGAAAATGTTTGCTTAACTTGTATAGGAGTCTTGTCCTCTCCCGGCTTGACTACGGGTCTATAATTTATAATTCTGCAACGCCAAGTGCATTAAAAATACTAGATCCCGTTCACCATCTGGGTATCCGCCTCGCGACCGGTGCCTTCCGAACAAGTCCGATCCAAAGCCTCTATGTAGAGTCTAACCAGTGGTCACTCCATCTGCAGCGTTCATATCGCAGTTTCACATATTTTCTGAAAGTACAAGCAAACAATGAACATCCTTCTTATTCAACCATAAATCACGTTACCGCTGCCACACTCTTCCATAATCGACCTGCAGCGAGAAAGCCATTCTCCTTGCGTGTGAGGAACCTCAGTGAGGAAATGGGTGTTCCGCTGCTTGATCATCGTCCTATGGCTCCAGTGAAACTGTTACCGCCGTGGCAGTGGCAACTCATAGATTGCGATACATCGTTTGTAGAGGTCACTAAACACGCACCAGAGGCACACATTAAAATGCATTTCTTAGAGCTTCAATACAAGTACTCGTGTACAGAGCTTTACACTGATGCCTCCAAGTCACATGCCGGGGTGTCTTATGCAGCCGTTGGCCCATCCTTCTCGGAATCCGGTGTACTCCACCCGGAAACGAGTATTTTTACGGCTGAGGCCCATGCACTGTTGTCGGCTGTGAAGCATATAAGGAAATCAAAACTTCAAAAGGCAATTATATTTACGGACTCCCTAAGCGTCGTAAAAGCATTGATGTCACTCGGTAAACAAAAAAATCCTGTACTTACTGAGCTCTATTCCGTTCTCTGTCAAGCGTATTTATGTAACCAGCACGTCATTATATGCTGGGTGCCTGGCCATAGAAGCATTGAGGGTAATGTGCTAGCTGACCGAATGGCTACGTCAATAACATCACACGCAATTAACCCTACACCTGCTGTCCCTGTAACAGATCTGAAACCTTTCCTGCGAAAGAAACTGCGAAGCCACTGGCAACGCTTGTGGGATGCTGAAACAAGTAATAAGCTTCACTTGATTAAACCACAGTTAGGTTTCTGGCCCCCCGTAACGAAAACACGGCGAACTGACGTCCTATTCAGTCGGCTGAGAATAGGACACACGTACGGAACCCACAGTTTTTGTTGACAGGTGATGAACCACCAACCTGTGGTAGATGTGGTGAGAGGCTGACCGTCCTCCATGTCCTCCTGGAGTGCCGGGAAGCCGAAACAGAGAGAAGGAAACATTTTCCTCTTGCATACCGATACCATAGCCCTATCCATCCCAATATGTTTCTTGGCAAAGAACCGATTTTTAATACCAAAGCAGTCCTAGGTTTCTTGAATGACGTGGTACTACATGTAATTAGCCCTAGATATTCGTAGCACATCCTCCCGCCAGAGGATGCTGTTGCGATAGTGTTTAGTATAGCACATGCCTCCAGGCCTTTATGTTCAAGGGTTCTGTTGAGGCAATAGTGCTTCATGCCAATTTTCGCATCGGACATATTTGGAAATAGTAATATTTATTTGCAATGCATATTCAATGTTCATAGCACACGCCATTAGTCATTCCCATAATCTTATTACCTGTAGATTTTATGCACTTTACAGCGACAATTTTAGGCCCCTTTACAGCCACGTCATATCCACCACTCGTAATCCATCGCATCAATTTAAACTCATTAACACTGGCCCGGCGCTCTTTGGACATTATTGGCCCTTGCGCCGTTAAACCCCATATATCATCATCTTATTAATTTTGTCTTTTACGCACCTTAGTGCGCAGGATTTTAGGCCCCTTTACAGCCACCCTACACCTAACTGTCATTGATCATACCATTGCTCACTCACTACACCACGTCTTGGCGCTCTTTAGCCATAGCTGGCCCTTGCGCCAGAAAACAACATATATCACATTCATAGCGCATCCTCTCTCGAGAGGATGTTGCTGTGATAGTTTTTTATAGCATATGCCTCCAGGCCCTTGTGTTTCAAGAGCTCTGTTTAGGCACTTGTGCTTTTGGCTAATTTTCGCATCTTTAATATTTTGTAAGTCGTATCATTCTTTCACAATGCATTGTTCATGCCCATAGTACACATACTTAGTCATGCCATAATCTTATTAGGTATAGATTTTACGCACTTTACAGCGACTGTTTTTACGCCATGTCACATCTAATGTTCATATAGTCCACTATTCATGTACCACTAACAAGCCATTACCATCGTCTTGGCGCTCTTTGGCACATCTGGCCCTTGCGCCATAAAACATCACACATCATCAAGCATCAATACAACAAACTGTCAAAACTTGTGTACCCCCACAGATCAATAAACACTGTCCCCGGTGTCATTTCTGATGACGACCTCCTTGAACTCAGTGAAAGCGAGCTGTTGGATGGATGGCAAGACCAGAACGTGGTAAAAGTGCAACGAATTAAGTTAAGGTGCGATGACGACGAAATTCCAACCAAGCATGCAATAATTACCTTAGGAACAAGTTACCTCCCTGATTCAATAGAGACTGGATATTGTAAACTACGCCTCCGGCCTTCCCGCAGGGGCGTCTGCGCAAGCAGGCGTTTGGTGAGTTGCGCCACCACGGACCCGAGCACTCGAGGGTTGGACCCTCCCACGTTTAACCGTGCGTGGCTTAGCCGTGTCCGGGGAAAAGAGGATCCTGGGGGTTGAGCCGATCCCGGGTGTTCGGACCTTTATGGCCCCCCGGCGGAGGCAACACACCCCTTTGGCCTCGGCTTCACGTAGACGGCACCCCCGGACTGACCCACCCGGGGGAAATCGGTAGTTGCCTTTTCCTGTCTCTCTCTCCAATCTTCGTCTTTCTCTCTCGCCTCTTCATCTCTCCTGTCTTCTACTCACTTCCATATTACTTCCGATCTTCTTGGCAGCGAGGGTTAACCCTGTGTGAGTAACCAACCTAGGTTATTTCATATTCGGTTATAGTGGTGACGTACAGCTGGCGTCTGCGGGACCTGTGTTTACAGGCCCTGCAGCGTCCCCTTGTTGGGCTCCATGGTGGGTGGCTGGCGTTGCTGCCGAAAATTCCATATATCCTTATGGCTAGTTCCTTCCCATCACTCCCTGATCGCCGTCTGAAACGAGGGCGCACCGAAGACGTGTTCCAGTTCTTTGGACATCAAAAACAAAACTTTCCACGATTCCATGTAATTCACTCGGAAAAAGCAGGAAAACAAGTACGAACAATCTCCCCTTTTCTAGTCTCTAAATCCCTTACTGATGCTCTTGGGCCAGGTTATAAGGCATCGAGGATGGCCAGTGGTGATCTCCTCTTGGAGCTCCATGATCAGAAGCAATATGAAAAGCTGCCTAATCTAGTCTCCTTTGGGGACATCCAAGTAACTGTAACCCCGCACCGCACCATGAACACCACCCGTGGCGTTGTCTCAGACGACGATTTGTTGGAACTCACTGAAGCTGAACTCTTGGAGGGCTTCAGTGAACAGAATGTTATCAACGTTAAGCGAATTAAGATGAGGCGTGACGGAAAAGAAATCCAGACCAAGCACCTGATACTCACTTTCAATTCAAGTGTTCTGCCCGAGTCCATCGAGGCCGGGTACATCAAACTTCGTGTGAGGCCATACGTGCCAAATCCTCTGAGATGTTTTAAGTGCCAGCGATTTGGGCACAGTTCACAGAACTGCCGAGGGCGGCAAACTTGTGCGAAATGCAGTAATCATGAACATACCTCTGAATCCTGTGAAAACTCTCTTCACTGTGCGAACTGTAATGGGGAGCATGC
Organism: Dermacentor silvarum; assembly: GCF_013339745.2. Lineage (NCBI taxonomy): Eukaryota > Metazoa > Arthropoda > Arachnida > Ixodida > Ixodidae > Dermacentor > Dermacentor silvarum. The sequence continues at coordinate 49,044,643 of NC_051156.1, read as the reverse complement.
CGCGTACTCGCGGTCCTGCCCATGTTGGAAGAAAGAAAAGGAAATTGTTACAATTAAAGTAAAACAAAACATTTCATTTAAAGAGGCACGTCGGCAGGTGTCCTACCTGCCAAAAACCAGCTTCGCCGAAGTGGTGCGTCAGGGGGCTGCACCACAACGGCCTTCGGCGGCTGCCTGGCACACGCGTAGTGAGCCAGCGGTGACGCCATCCGCCCCCTTGGCGGGTGCAGCCAGTACTGCTCCGCCATCCAAAGAGGGCCCATCAACCTCCGGGCTGGTGGGCTCCAAGGCCCCGTCTTTCGAGGCGAGGCTTTCAAGGCAACCACATCGCTCGAAAGAGCGCGTGTCCAGCGCCTCGCAAGAGGCCATGGACACAACACCGAGCGTGAGGGCGCAGTCAGCGCCTAAGGAGCGGCGCGATTCCATCGACCGCTCCAAAAAAGAAAAATCTCGTGTCACGGCGCCTGGAAAGGGCCCGTGAGCTAACTCTATATTCTTGAACACACAGCATAAAAATCTATCAAAATGAACACACAAATCCTACAATGGAATGTGAGAGGACTTCTCCGTAATCTCGATGATATCACAGAACTCCTCCATAAATATACGCCAAAAGTGCTGTGTGTTCAGGAAACACATTTAAAACCTACACAAACAAACTTCCTCAGACAATATGCTATATTCCGTAAAGACCGTGATGATGCTGTTGCCTCGTCCGGAGGTGTAGCAATAATTGCAGATCAATGTGTTGCATGCCAGAATCTCTCTCTTCAGACACCACTGGAGGCGGTGTCTGTGCGAGCAATACTTTTCAACAGGTTGGTAACAATCTGTTGTATTTACGTACCGCCAAACTATAAACTCGGCAAAACGGAATTTTACGCGCTAATTGACCAGCTCCCGGAACCATACATAATTGCCGGTGATTTTAATGCCCACAGCACTCTGTGGGGAGACTCCCGGTGTGACGCCCGTGGTCGGCTTATAGAGAACTTTTTATTAACCTCTGGTGCGTGTCTCTTTAACAAAAAAGAGCCCACCTATTATAACCTCCACCATAATTCATTTTCTTCTATAGATCTAGCGATTGGCTCTGCTACCCTCCTGCCTTATATAGAATGGAATGTCATTAAGAATCCATTTAGCAGCGACCACTTCCCTGTGACGTTGACCTTGATAGAGGAACATGACAGTCCTCCCCACGCGCCCCGTTGGAAAATAAAATCAGCTGACTGGAAAGGTTTTAAAGAGTCAACCTACTTATCACCAGATTTTATCAACGATTTTAGTATTGACGACGCAGTAGCATATTTTACTAGTTTTATACTCCACGCAGCTGAAAAATTCATTCCACAAACAAAAGGCCTCTCATGTAAAAGACGGGTTCCCTGGTGGAATGACGAGTGCAGGCTGGCACGAAAGAAACAGAACAAAGCCTGGGGCGCACTGCGTCGCTCCCCGACTGCGGAAAATCTTATGGAATTCAAACTGGCAAAATCCCAGGGACGGCGTACGCGGCGACAGGCAAGGAGGGCTAGCTGGGAGAGGTTCCTCTGTGGCATAACATCCTACACCCAAGAGTCCAAAGTATGGAATGGCCTAAGAAAGCTAAAGGGGCAGGAAATCCACCCATTGCCTTTAGTTGACGACCAAGGGAATACCTTGGAAGACCAGGCCAACGCTCTGGGCGAGCACTTCGAGCGTGTGTCAAGCTCCATGCATTACTCAGAAGCATTCATAAAATATAAACAAGTAGCTGAACTTAAGTCACTGGATCGTAAATGCCGACCGAATGAACCATACAACCGTCCATTTAATATTGCCGAGCTGAGAGCTGCCTTGAGCGTATGCAGGAGCTCTACACCGGGAGCTGATAGAATCATGTATGACATGATCAAAAACTTACACACTGACACGCAGATGACACTTCTGGGCCTTTTCAACTCTATCTGGGCTGCCGGATACATCCCATCCTCATGGAAGCAAGCTATTGTTATTCCAGTTTTGAAGCTGGGTAAAGACCCTTCCTTGGCGGCAAGTTACCGCCCGATAGCTCTCACAAGCTGCCTGTGTAAGCTTTTTGAAAAAATGATTAATCGCCGACTTATACATTTCCTTGAACTGAACAATATGCTTGATCCCTATCAGTGTGGCTTCAGAGAAGGGCGGTCCACAACTGATCATCTTGTGCGAATTGAAGGACATATCCGTGATGCATTTCTACACAAACAGTTTTTCTTGTCGACATTCCTTGATATGGAAAAGGCGTACGACACAACTTGGCGTTACGGAATTTTACGAGACTTGTCGGGAATGGGCATCCGTGGAAATATGCTAAACGTAATAGAAAGCTATTTGTCTAAACGTACCTTCCGTGTGAAAATCGGCAATGTTCTATCACGTGAATTCATACAGGAAACTGGTGTACCCCAAGGAGGTGTGCTCAGCTGCACACTGTTTATCGTGAAGATGAACACGCTTCGTGCCTCACTACCGCCAGCTATTTTTTATTCTGTCTACGTAGACGACATACAAATAGGTTTCAAATCCTGCAACCTCACAGTCTGTGAGAGACAAGTACAACAGGGCTTGAACAAAGTGTCCAAGTGGGCAGACGAAAACGGATTCAAGGTGAACCCCCACAAAAGCTCTTGTGTTCTTTTCACCAGGAAGAAAGGGCTTGTTGCAGATCCCACTATCGAAATGTATGGACAACGAATACCTGTCAACAAAGAGCACAAGTTCCTAGGCATCATACTTGATTCTAAACTTACTTTCATTCCACATATAAAATATCTCAAGGTGAAATGTCTAAAAACAATGAACTTACTAAAAATTTTATCTCACACATCCTGGGGTAGTGACAGGAAGTGTTTAATGAATCTTTACAAGAGTCTCATTTCATCACGACTGGACTACGGTAGCGTGGTATATCACTCTGCCGCCCCTAGTGCGCTGAAGATGCTGGATCCCGTCCACCATCAAGGTATCCGCCTGGCCACTGGCGCTTTCAGAACAAGTCCCATTGAAAGTTTATACGTCGAATCAAATGAGTGGTCACTCCATCTGCAGAGAACATACACCAGCCTCACATATTTCCTTAAAGTCCGCTCTAATCATCAGCATCCATGTTTTAATACCGTTAACGATATGACGTGTGCTACACTTTTTGGTAATCGTCCCTCTATAAGACAGCCTTTCTCACTGCGTGTCAGGGAGCTTAGCGAAGAAATGGATATCCCAATCCACGAACATCGCTTAATGCCTTCAGCCAAGCTGTTACCACCTTGGGAGTGGCAGGTGGTAGCATGTGATATGTCCTTTGTAGAGGTTACAAAGCACGCTTCAGAGGTTGAAATCCGAATGCATTTCCTAGAATTACAGTCCAAGTACCCGTGCGCAGAATTTTACACAGACGCTTCTAAATCACATGCCGGAGTATCCTATGCAGCCGTCGGCCCGTCCTTCTCGGAATCCGGCGTGCTTCACCAAGAAACAAGTATCTTTACGGCTGAGGCCTACGCAATATTGTCAGCTGTAAAGCATATAAAGAAATCAAAACTTCAAAAAACTATTATATTTACAGACTCTCAAAGCGTCGTAAAAGCCTTGAAGTCACCCTGTAAACAGAAAAACCCTATTCTCATTGAGCTCTATTCTGTTCTTTGTAGAGCATACGCAGCTAACCAACATGTCATTATATGCTGGGTGCCTGGGCATCGAGGCATCGAGGGCAATGTTCTTGCCGACCAAATGGCCACATCAGTCACAACACCCGCTATTAACCCTACAGCTGCTGTTCCTGCAACAGATTTGAAACCTTTCTTGCGAAAGAAACTGCGAAGCCACTGGCAACGCTTGTGGGACGCAGAAACAAGTAATAAGCTTCATTTGATTAAGCCACAGTTAGGTTACTGGCCCTCCGTAACAAAAACACGACGAACTGATGTCCTATTCTGTCGTCTCAGAATAGGACACACCTACGGCACCCACAATTTTCTATTGAATGGTCATGATCCTCCAACCTGTGGTAGATGTGGCGACAGGCTCACCGTCCTCCACGTCCTCCTGGAGTGTCGGGAAGCCGAAAGAGAAAGAAAGAAACACTTTCCTCTAGCATATCGCTATTGTGTCCCTCTGCATCCCGCCATGTTTCTTGGTAAAGAACCACTCTTTAACACCAAAGCAGTCCTCGCATACTTGAAAGATGTTGTGCTACATGTTATTAGCCCAGTAAGTTCGTAGCGCATCCTCTCTCAAGAGGATGTTGCTGTGATAGTGTTTTTACAGCACATGCCTACAAGCTCTTGTGTCTCAAGGGCTCTGTTTAGGCACTTGTGCTTCTGGCCAATTCTTGTACCTTTAATTTTTTGTAACTCGTATCATTCTTTCGCAATGCATTGTTCATGTCCATAGTACACATAATCACTCATTGCCATAATCTTATTACTTATAAGTTTTACGCACTTTACAGCGACTGATTTTAGGCCCCTTTACAGCCATGCCACATCTAATGTTCATGTAATTGACTATTCATATACCACTAACAAGTCATTACCATCGTCTTGGCGCTCTTTGGCCACATCTGGCCCTTGCGCCAATAAACCACAATAATCATCATCACCATCCTCATGGAAAGAATCTATTGTAGTCCCGGTCTTGAAACAGGGTAAAGACCCATCCGACTTTTCAAGTTACCGTCCAATAGCCCTCACAAGTTGCTTATGCAAACTTTTCGAGAAAATGATAAACCGTCGTATTTTACATTTCCTTGAATCGAAGAAAATTCTTGACCCCTATCAATGTGGCTTCAGAGAGGGTCGGTCGACTGCTGACCATCTCGTGCGCATTGAGGCAAACATTCCAGACGCCTATGTCCATAAGCCGTTCTTTCTTTCTGTTTTCCTAGACATGGAAAAAGGCATATGACACAACCTGGCGATATGGGATTTTGCGAGACCTATCGGAAATAGGTGTTCGAGGCAATATGCTTAATGTAATTGAAAGTTACTTATCACACCGTACTTTTCGTGTTAGGGTTGGCAATGCTCTATCCAGGCCATTTACACAGAAACTGGGGTGCCGCAAGGTGGGGTACTAAGCTGTACCCTTTTTATCGTCAAAATGAATTCCTTGAGCTTATCTATACCACAGGGTATGTTTTATTAGGTATACGTAGATGACGTGCAGTTAGGTTTCAAGTCATGCAACCTTGCAATTTGTGAGCGGCATATCCAGCTCGGCTTGAACAAAGTGTGTAAAAGGGCAGATGAAAATGGCTTTAAACTCAATCCCCTTAAAAGCTCTTGTGTCCTTTTCACACAAAAAAGAGGCCTATTTGCAGAGCCCAATGTAGAACTACACAGACAACACATACCAGTTTCCACACAACATAAATTTTGGGGCGTCATATTAGACTCGAAACTAACCTTCATTCCACACATAAAGCGCCTCAAGGAGAAATGCCTAAAAACAATGAACCTGCTCAAAATTTTATCACAGGCAACATGGGGCAGTGACAAGAAGTGCCTTGTGAACGTGTACAAAAGTCTTATACGTACACGCTTAGACTATGGGGCCATAGCATATCAATCTGCCAGTCCAAGCGCCTTGAAGATGCTTGACCCTGTTCATCATCTAGGTATCCGCCTGGCGACCGGTGCCTTCTGGACAAGTCCTGTAGAGAGCCTCTACGTAGAGTCTAATGAATGGTCACTGCATCTCCAAAGGTCGTACACTAGTTTCATGTATTTTCTGAAAACACATGCGAACAATGAACACCCAACTTATTTAACAATAAATGATATGACCAGTGCCACCCTTTTCCACAACCGACCTGCAATGAAACGACCTTTTTCTCTGCGCGTGAGGAATCTCAGTAATGAAATGAGTGTCCCACTCCTTGAACATAACTTAATGGCCCCAACAAAGCTATTACCGCCGTGGCAGTGGCGGCAGATAGATTGTGACTTGTCTTTTGTAGAAGTCACAAAACATGCCCCCGACGCACACATCCGAATGCACTTCCTAGAAAGCAGGTGTCCTCGAAAAACTATGAATCTGACCCTGCGCTTCATTTCACATTATGATACACCTCATTCACCTTCTCTTCTCCGAGAAGAAGACTGAGGTTTTTTTAATTTGTTGGGATCCTGGGGGTCCTCGCCTAGACAAGGAGTGTTGATCAGGTGACCCAACTGTCGAAAAGAAACTTTACCTTGTGGTTGGCGCATGATAGCCTTAGTTGCTTATGCGCCATTGATGATTGTTGGAGTTTAGTGGCGCAAGGGCCAGGTATGGCCAAAGAGCGCCATGACAGTATTAGTTCGTATCAAGACGATGGTAATGGCTTGTTAGTGGTAGGTGAATAGGGAATTATATGAACATTAGATGTGGCATGGCTGTAAAGGGGCCTAAAATCAGTCGCTGTAAAGTGCGTAAAATCTATAAGTAATAAGATTATGGCAATGAGTGATTATGAGTACTATGGACATGAACAATGCATTGCGAAAAAATGATACGAGTTACAAAAAATTTAAGATACAAGAATTGGCCAGAAGCACAAGTGCCTAAACAGAGCCCTTGAAACACAAGGGCCTGGAGGCATGTGCAGTTAAAAAACTATCGCAGCAACATCCTCTAGAGAGAGGATGCGCTACGAACTTATTGGACTAATAACATGTAACACAACATCTTTCAAGAAAGCAAGGACTGCGTTGGTGCTAAAAAGTGGTTCTTTACCGAGAAACATAGCGGGATGCAGGGGGACACAATAGCGATATGCGAGAGGAAAATGTTTCTTTCTTTCTCTTTCGGCTTCCCGACACTCCAAGAGGACGTGGAGGACGGTGAGCCTGTCGCCACATCTACCACATGTTGGAGGATCATTTCCATTCAATAGAAAATTGTGAGTACCATATGTGTGTCCTATTCTGAGACGACAGAATAGGACATCAGTTCGTCGTGTTTTAGTTGTACAGGGCCAGAAACCTAACTGTGGCTTAATCAAGTGGAGCTTATTAGTTGTTTCAGCGTCCCACAGACGCTGCCAGTGGCCTCGCAGTTTCCTTCGCAAAAAAGGCTTCAGATCTGTGGAGGAAATAGCAGCGGCAGGATTAATAGCTTGCGATGTAGTTGATGTGGCCAACTGGTCTGCTAGCACATTGCCCTCGATGCCTCTATGGCCAGGCACCCAGCATATTATTACATGTCTACGAGATTGGTAAATGTTACACAAGAGTGAGTAAAGCTCGATAACAACAGGATTCTTATGCTTTTGTAAAGATGTTAGCGCTTTTACAAGACTCAACGAGTCTGTGAATATTATTGACTTTTGTAGTTTCAATTTCTCTATATGCTTCACCGCAGACAGTACTGCATAGGCTTCTGCGGTGAAAATGCTTGTTAGGGGGTTTAATACGTCGGATTTTGAAAAAGAGGGGCCAACCGCGGCGTAAGATACGCCAGCATGGGACTTGGATGCGTCGGTATAGAATTCCGAGCACGAGTACTTCGATTGAAGTTCGCGGAAATGCATTGCAATTTCGAGGTCGGGAGCATGCTTTGTGACCTCTACAAAGGATAGATCACATTCTATCACCTGCCACTCCCAGGGCGGTGACAGCTTAGCTGGAGGCATTAGGCGATGTTCTAGAAGTGGGACATCCATCTCTTCGCTAAGTTCTCTTACACGCAGTGAGAAAGGCCGCCTCATAGAGGGTCGATTATAGAAAAGCGTTGCACACTTCAAATCATTAAGGGTTGCAGAACAAGGATGTTCACGATCGGAGTGTACTTTGAGAAAATAGGTGAAGCTGATGTATGTTCTCTGGAAATGGAGTGACCACTCATTGGATTCTACGTATAAACTTTCGACGGGGCTTGTTCTGAATGCGCCAGTGGCCAGGCGGATACCTAGATGGTGGACGGGGTCTAGCATTTTTAGCGCACTCGGGGCGGCAGAGTGATATACTACGGCACCATAGTCCAATCGTGACCGAATGAGACTCTTGTGAAGGTTCATTAAACACTTCCTGTCGGTGCCCCAGGATGTGTGAGATAAAATTTTCAGTAAGTTCATTGTTTTTAGGCATTTCGCCTTTAGATGTTTTATGTGGTTAATGAAAGTAAGCTTAGAGTCAAGTATGATGCCTAAAAATTTGTGTTCTTTGTTCACAGGTATTTGTTGTCCATACATTTCGATAGTTGGATCTGCAACAAGACCTTTCTTCCTGGTGAAAAGAACACAAGAACTTTTGTGGGGGTTTACTTTGAACCCGTTTTCCTCTGCCCACTTAGACACTTTGTTGAGCCCCTGCTGTACCTGTCTCTCGCACACTGCGAGGTTACAGGACTTGAAGCCTATCTGTACGTCGTCCACGTAGATGGAATAAAAGATAGCTGGTGGTAAAGAAGCACGAAGCGTGTTCATTTTAACGATAAAGAGTGTGCAACTGAGCACGCCTCCTTGGGGTACACCAGTTTCCTGCACAAAAGGTCGTGATAAAACATTGCCAACTCGAACACGGAATGTGCGATTCAGCAGATAACTCTCAATCACATTTAACATATTACCACGTATACCAAAGTGGGAGAGGTCTCTCAGTATGCCAAACCGCCATGTGGTGTCGTAGGCCTTTTCTATGTCTAAAAATACAGACAAGAAGAACTGTTTGTGAACAAAAGCTTCGCGTATCTGCGCCTCAATACGTATCAAGTGGTCAGTGGTGGATCGACGCTCGCGAAAACCACACTGGTATGGATCAAGCAGTCTGTTTGATTCTAGGAAATGTAATAGGCGACGGTTTATCATTTTTTCGAAGACTTTACAGAGACAGCTTGTTAGCGCTATGGGCCGATAACTCGATACAGAGGATGGATCCTTCCCCTGCTTCAGGATAGGGATCACTATGGCCTCTTTCCAGGCAGAGGGGATCTCGCCGGAGGTCCATATAGAGTTATACAGACAGACAAGGGTTTTCTTCGTTTCAGAGGGTAGGTTCTTCAACATTTCATATAATATGCGGTCAGAGCCTGGGGCAGATTGGTTGCAACAGGCGAGTGATGCATGAAGCTCTGCTAAAGAGAAAGGTAAATTATATGGCTCGTTCCCGCTGCTCTTTCGGTCTAGTTTTAGTTTTTCTATTGCTGCTTTGTATTTTGTGAATTCCGGAGAATAGTGCGATGAACTCGACACATGTTCAAAATGTGCACCCAGGTGGTTCGCTTGGTCTTCCAAGCTGTCGCCCTGTGTATTTACCAAAGGGAGTGAATATGTTTGTCGTCCTCTCACCTTGTTAACCCTGTTCCATACTTTGGCCTCATCTGTATACGAGTGTATACCTGATAAAAACTTCTGCCAACTCTCTCTTCTGGCCTGTCGGCGCGTTCTCCTGCCTTGTGACTTTATCTTCTTAAAGTTGATAAGATTCTCCGCAGTCGGTGAATCACGTAGCAACCCCCACGCTTTGTTCTGTTTCCTACGAGCGTTCCTACATTCGTCGTTCCACCATGGGACACGGCGTTTGCATGCCACACCACTTATTTCGGATATGCATTTAGAAGCGGCATCAATTATGAAGGCAGTGAAATACTCTACAGCAGCATCAATTCCTAACGAAGACATGTCAGCCCAGGAGATATTGCTAGTAAGAGTTCGAAATTTCTCCCAATCTGCTGTATCAACCTTCCATCGAGGGGCTTGTGGTGGAGACTTATTTTCTGTGGTTGTTCTCAGTAATATCGGGAAGTGATCGCTCCCGTAAGGATTTTTGGTAACTTCCCATTCAAGTTCAGGAAATAGACACGGGGAAGCTATGCTAAGGTCAATAGAAGAAAAGGTTCCGTTTGCAATACAGTAAAATGTAGGTTCCTTCTTATTCAGGAGGCACGCACCAGACGAGAAAAGAAATTCTTCAACAAGACGACCTCGCGCATCGATACGAGAGTCGCCCCACAGACTGCTGTGCGCATTGAAATCGCCAAGAACAAGATAAGGTTCTGGCAATTCGTCTATAAGGGACTGAAATTCATGTTTGTGTAAGTGGTAATGTGGGGGAATGTAAAGCGAGCAAATGGTGATGAGTTTGTTCAGAAGAACAAGTCGAACTGCCACTGCTTCGAGGGGCGTTTGTAGCTGCAAATGTTGACATGCTATGCTTTTGTGAATTATAATGGCAACACCGCCTGATGATGCGATAGCATCGTCACGGTCTTTACGAAACGTAACATAGTGTCGGAGAAAGTTTGTATGTGTTGATTTTAAGTGCGTTTCCTGTACACACAGCACTTTTGGATTGTGTTGGTAAAGAAGTTCTTGGATATCATCGAGGTTCCTAAGAAGGCCTCTGACGTTCCATTGTATAATTTGTGTATCCATAATGAAATTAAATTGGTGCTGTGTGTACTAAAAACGGAAGTATTGCCTTAGATTACAGAGCCCTTTCCAGGCCCTGTAACGCGGGATTTGTCCTTTCTGAAGCGGTCGAGGGAGCCTCGCCGCTCCTTAGGCGCTTGGTGCGCCGTCGGGATGGGTGTAGTGTCCATTGCCTCTTGAGAGGCGCCGGACACGCGCTCTTGCGAGCGAGAAGTTTCGCGAGAGAGTCTCGCCGCGAAGGACGAGACATTTGTGCCCACCAGCCCGGAGGTCGATGGGGCTGCCTTTGGGCCTGAGCTGCGCCGGGTGTTACCACAGCCAGCAATGGCCGGAGAGGGTGAGGCAGCCTTGACTGCACCCACCGTGGGAGCTGCTGGTGGCCCTGCGGGTTCGCTTCGCGTAGCGCAGGCTGCCACCGAGGGCTGTTGTGGTGCCGGCAACCCTAGGGTAACCGGGCCTGTTTGCTGGTTAGGTGGAGTAGACTTAGCTACTTCCACCCTGGGGGCAGGAGCCACAAGCGACAGCTCGCTGCGCGCGGGCTGGGCTGGTGGCAGTAGCCGCTGCGACGCTGCCCCTTGACGCGCCGCATCAGCGTAAGTGGTCGTGTGGAATGGTGAGCACCTTTTGCGTGCTTCCCTGAACGATATGTTTTCACGGACTTTCAGTGTTAGAATTTCTTTCTCTTTTTTCCAGCTTGGGCAAGACCGGGAGTACGCTGGATGGTCACCATCGCAATTTACGCAGTGAGGTGTAGCCTCGCAATTGTCTGAGGCATGGCCTTGTACTCCACACTTGGCACAGGTGAGTCGACCACGGCAGCTCTGCGAGCCATGGCCGAATCTTTGGCATTGGTAGCATCGTCTAGGATTTGGGATATATGGTCTTACTGCTATTTTTGTGTAGCCTGTTTCGATGCTTTCTGGCAAGACGCTTAATTCAAAGGTAAGTATCAGGTGTTTCGTGGGAATTTCTTTGTTGTCCCGTCTCATAACGATGCGCTGCACATTTATGACGTGTTGCTCCTTCCAACCTTCCAACAACTCGGTTTCAGATAGGTCGATGAGGTCTGCTTCGGATACTACCCCGCGTACTGTGTTCATGGAGCGATGCGGTGAAACAGTAACTGGGACATCACCAAAAGTCACAAGCTTGCCGAGTCTGTTGTGTTGTTCCTTATCACGTAGCTCAAGCAGAAGGTCCCCACTTGGCATTTTGGTGACTTTATAGCCAGGGCCTAGCGTGTTCGTCAAGGTTTTCGCAACTACAAATGGGGATATGGTTCTTGCTAGTCTTTCCGTTCTCTCACTATGTACTACTTGATATCGGGGGAAGATGTCTTTAGGCCGGGTGAACAAATTGAGAAACTCATCGGTGCGTCCCCTCTTCTGAGGGAGACGATCAAGAAGTCGAGGAAAAGCGGGCGTTCCCATAACAATTTTGTGTTGTTCGGCAGCAATGGCAGCCACCCACCACGGAGTCCAACAAGGGGACGCTACAGCACTTCACGTGTAAGGCTGCAGGCGCCAGCCGTACATTGCTGCTATAACCTTATATAAAAACCCAAGAGAGGGCACCTACACAAGGTTAACCCAAGCCGCCTATGAAAAATGTGGAAGTAACAGAAGAGAAGAGGTGACAGGACAGGGAGGACAGAAAAATAGAGAAGAAAAAGATCGGAGAGGGGGACAGGAAAAGGCGACCACCGATTTCCCCCGGGTGGGTCAGTCCGGGGGTGCCGTCTATGTGAAGCAGAGGCCAAAGAGGTGTGTTGCCTCAGCCGGGGGGCCTTAAAGGTCCGAACACCCGGCATCGGCTCAACCCCCAGGATCCCCTTTTCCCCAGACACGGCTAAGCCGCGCACGGCTACACGCGGGAGGGTCCAACCCCCATGTGCTCGGGTACGTGGTGTCGCAACTCACCAAACGCCTGCTGACGCAGACGCCCCTGCGGGGGCTTATGCGCCATTAAACACAACACAACACACACGCACTTCCTAGAAATTCAGGCAAAATACTCTTGCCCAGAATTCTACACGGACGCCTCAAAGTCGCATACCGGTGTCAGTAGTGCAGCGGTGGGTCCATCGTTTGCGGAATCCGTCGCTCTACACCCAGAAACAAGTATTTTTACAGCTGAGGCTTATGCGCTCCTCTTGGCTGTAAAGTACATCGATAATACACAGATTCGCAACGCAGTCATCTATACTGACTCTTTAAGTGTAGTTAAAGCCCTATCGTCGTCACATAAACATAAAAACCCCATAATTGCAGAACTTTACTCGGCTCTATGCAAGGCTTACTCTTCTCAACATATCACAATATGCTGGGTCCCTGGGCATAGAGGCATTGAAGGCGCTTGCCGACAAAATGGCCACATCCTCAGAACCAAGTGCTAACACTCCCATCGCTATCCCTGCCATAGACTTGAAACCATTTCTGCGGAAAAAACTGAGGTGCTATTGGCAACGTTTGTGGGACACAAAGCATTCAAACAAGCTTCATCTAATAAAACCTTATTTAGGAAGCTGGCCACCTACAACAAAAACACGACGAACAGAGGTCACTCTCTTTCGACTTCGAATAGGCCACACGTATGGCACACATTCTTATCTTTTAAAAAACAGTGATCCCCCTGCCTGTGGGAAATGTGGCGAAACGCTAACTGTGCTCCACGTCCTGCTTGAATGCCGGGAGGTAGAAGAGCAAAGAAAAAAGTTCTTTCCATTAGCATACAGACGACATATTCCATTACACCCGGCATTATTCCTTGGCAAAGACCCACTCTTTGACACAAAATTATTGCTAGGCTTTTTAAACGATATTCGCATACTAAATGTTTTACACCCATGTGACCCCGCAGGGGCGTCTGCGTAAGCAGGCATTTGGTGTATTGCGACACCACGGACCCGAGCACATGAGGGTTGGACCCTCCCGCGTGTAGCTGTGCGCGGCTTAGCCGTGTCTGGGGAAAGGGGGATCCTGGGGGTTGAGCCGATGCTGGGTGTTCGGACCTTTAAGGCCCCCCGGCGGAGGCAACACACCTCTTCGGCCTCTGCTTCACATAGACGGCACCTCCAGACTGACCCACCTGGAGGAAATCGGCAGTCGCCTTTTCCTGTCCCCCTCTTCAGTCTTTTGTCTTTCTCTTTCACTTTTCCATCTTTCCTGTCTCCTAGTCACTTCTCCTCACTTCCGAATTTCTGGGCGGCAAGGGTTAACCTGGTGTAGCTATCCAACCTTGGGTATTTTATATTAGGTTATAGCGGCGATGCATGGCTGGCGTCTACAGGTATTCCAACCTTGTAGCGTCCCCTTGTTGGGCTCGGTGGTGGGTGGCTACCATCGCCGCCGAATTTTTCATTTTTACATGGCAACCACTTTTCCCCCGCTACTTGATCGCTCCCTGAAAAGGGGGCGCACCGATGAAACTTTCAATTTTTTTATGAAACCGCAACAGTCTTTTCCGAAGTACCACGTTGTACACAGCCAGCATGAAACTAGGACAGTCCGAATGATCTCGCCATTTCTTGTAGCAAAATCTCTCACCGAAGCAATTGGCCCAGGCTATAAAGTAACAAAGATGGGAAGCGGCGACCTTCTTCTCGAAGTCCGTGACAAATCACAGTATGACAAACTCTCGAAGCTTGTGGCATTTGGAGATATTCCTGTATCAGTAGGCCCACACAGATCCTTGAACACTGTCCGCGGTGTCGTCTCTGAAGATGACCTACTCGATCTTAGTGAGAGTGAGCTACTTGAGGGGTGGCAAGACCAGAATGTAGTAAAAGTTCAAAGAATAACCATCAGGCGCGACGATAAGCAAATCCCGACAAAACACATAATCATTACCTTTGGAACAAGTAACCTACCAGACTCAATCGAAACTGGATACTGCAAACTTCGTGTAAGGCCATACATCCCGAATCCGCGCCGATGCTTCAAGTGTCAGCGTTTCGGGCATGGTTCGCAAACCTGCCGAGGGCGCACAACTTGTGCAAAATGTGCATCCAATGAACACTTATCTGACACCTGTACTTTCACCACCCACTGTGCTAACTGTGACGGAGATCACCCCGCTTACTCCCGTTCATGCCCCTCTTGGAAAAAAGAAAAACAAATCATTGAACTCAAAATCAAATTTAATCTATCCTTCCAAGAGGCACGCAAACGCTTCTCTATGCACAATCAGTCTAGTCCGTCCTACACCGATGTGGCGCGCCGGGGGGCAACGTCACATCATTCGGCGGCCGCCCAAGTCACACGGAGTGTGACAGCGGTTACGCCGTCAGCCCCCCCCGGCTGGAGCAGCCAGTGCTGCTCCGCCCCCTGCCAAGGAGGGCCAGCAGACCCGCGGGTCTGCCGGACCCAGGGCCACTGCCCGTGCAGATAGGCCCGAAACTCCCGCGAACGTGTCCGCTCAGCGGGAACTATCCACCGCCTCAGACGAGGTGATGGATACAAGCAAACCACCGGCGTCTCAGACGCCCAAAGAACGGCGCAGCTCCCTCGAGCGCGTCGGGAAGAAAGGCAAAACCCCCATCACGGGGCCTGGAAAGGCCTCGTGAGCTAGCCTAATGTATCTTTCTTAGACACACAGCACAAAACACACATAAAATGGATACACAAATTCTACAGTGGAATGCTAGGGGTTCACTCCACAATCTAGATGACATTAAGGAACTCCTACATAAGTACAATCCAAGGGTGCTCTGTGTCCAAGAAACACATCTCAATCCTTCACACACGAACTTTCTGCGGCAGTATGCCATTTACCGAAAAGACCGTAACGATGCCCTTGCCTCGTCGGGCGGTGTGGCCATAGTAGTAGATAAAGGTGCTGCTTGCCGGCAAATACAGCTTAAAACGCCTCTAGAGGCAGTTGCTGTCCGTACAGTACTCTTTAATAAGATGGTCACAATTGCCTCTATATACATCCCCCCGAACTACCACCTGTCAAAAACAGAATTTCACACTTTTATCTATGAACTGCCCGAGCCTTATATTGTCGTGGGCGATTTTAATGCGCACAACACCCTTTGGGGAGATTGTCGCTGTGATGCTAGAGGGCGCTTAGTAGAAAACTTCCTCCTCTCTACAGATGCATGCTTACTAAATAAAAAAGAGCCCACATTTTATAGCGTGGCAAACAAAACATTCTCATCAATCGATTTAAGCATGGCTTCTAGTACACTCTTGCCGTATCTAGAGTGGAACGTTATTAAGAATCCATATGGGAGCGACCATTTTCCGATTGTCATAAAATTAACAAAAGCTGATGACTGCTCTCCACGTGTCCCCCATTGGAAACTCGAGTCAGCCGACTGGAAGCGCTATAAAGAACTCACGCGTATGAACTGGGAAGACATCTCTACACTTCCTATCGATGACGCAGTGGCATATTTGACTGCGTTTATTGTTGATGCGGCATCACTATGTATCCCTGAATCGAATGGGTCGCCCTCCAAACGACGTGTTCCCTGGTGGAATGAGGACTGCAAGGAAGCTCGCAGAAATCAAAATAAGGCCTGGAGTCACTTTCGTGATTCTCCAACTACCGAGAATTTGATAAGGTTCAAGAAAATAAAGTCGGAAGGTAGAAGAACTCGCCGCCGTGCCAAAAGGGAAAGCTGGCAGAGATACATCTCTAGCATAAATTCTTATACAGATGAACGAAAAGCCTGGAACAGGGTAAATAAGATAAAAGGTCGTCACACTCATCCTCTACCATTAGTGAATACACAAGGAGACACTCTTGAGGACCAAGCTGATTCTCTAGGGGAACATTTTGAGTACATTTCTAGCTCATCCCATTACTCAGATACATTCCTGAGATACCAGCAACAAGCGGAGCGGCTGCCTCTGGATCGCAAAGGAAAAAGAAATGAGTCTTACAACCGTCCCTTTAACATGGCGGAATTCCAGGCTGCACTAAATTGCTGTAATTAATCGGCCCCTGGAAACGATCGAATAGTTTACGAGATGATCAAACACTTACACCCTGAAACTCACAAAACACTTCTGTCGCTTTTTAACTCCATGTTCTGTGGTGGGTATATCCCGGCTGCCTGGAAAGAGGCAATAATTATCCCTATTCTCAAAGAGGGCAAGGACCCGACCTCGGCTAGCAGTTATTTATTTATTTATTTTATTTAATTCAATATACTGCAGACCTTGGCGGTCCAAGCAGGAGTGGTACAACAGAATACACTCGAGTATTACATACAGCATGGTCACACAGACAGGCATAAATATATAAAGGGAACAAAACACTCACGACATTGTTAAGACAAAGGAACAAAAGGTAATATAGACAAGAATTAACAGCTGGATTTCTCTTTTCCAGAAACAAATACCACATGAGTTTTATCATTCATACAAATTCTAAATCCTGAATGTGATCAGTAAATGATTGCACGGTCTCACAGTTGACAGCACTTTCCGGTAATCGATTCCAATAAGAAATAGAGGAGGGAAAAACAGAGTATTTATGGGCATTGTTGTGACTAATGGGTTGTCGAAGCACTTTGTTATGGTTTGTTCGTGAAGAATGTTTAAAAGGTTCAAAGAGGTAATCATCTCGTGGAATTTTGAAACGACCATGATAAAGAAGATACAAAAATTTTAGCTTGGAAGTTATTCTGCGGTGTGCGAGTGAGGGAAGCTGGGCTTTGTTCAGCAGATTTGTTACGCTAGTATGCCTAGAATAATCTGAAAAAATGAACCGAACTGCCAAATTTTGAATCCGTTCTATTTTCTTAACCAGATATTTTTGATACGGATCCCAAATGATGTCTGCATATTCTAGGGCAGGTCTTATAAGAGTTTTATAGGCAGTTAGTCTCGTTGCAGGAGGTGCATTACGAAGCTTTCTCCTTAAAAACGCCAATTTTCCTTGTGCCCCAGAACACACAGCATCAATGTGGGACTCCCAGCTTAGGTTGGACGTTAGCGTTACGCCCAGATATTTCACGTGGTTACTTTTACCAATTTCCTTATTGTCAAGAGTGTAGGCAAAGTTCAGCGGAGTTTTCTTATTTGTAAAAGTTATGCTCACAGTTTTTTTGGCGTTGAGTGCCATTCCCCACTTTTTACACCATGCATGAATTAATTGTAATGAATGATTCAGCTGAACTTGGTCTTCCTTTGTATTTATTGTTGAGTATATGACGCAGTCATCTGCGAATAGCCGTAATTGAATGGGTGATTTAATGCACAAATGAATGTCATTAATATAAATAAGGAACAAAATTGGTGCCAAAACCGATCCTTGGGGGACGCCAGAGAAAACACCTAAATTGCCTGATACTTCATCGTTCAAGGCAACGAATTGCTTGCGGTTTCGCAGATAGCACTCAACCCATGAAATTATATTATTCTCAATACCTATTGCACGCATTTTTGTGATTAGTTCATGGTGGGGAACGACATCAAACGCTTTTGAAAAATCGAGAAAGATTGCATCTAGTTGCCCTTTATCATTAATCACGTTAGCAATATCATTAGTTATCTCTGCAAGCTGGGTTACGGTTGATAGGCCTGATCGAAAACCATGTTGCCGACTGTATAGTAAGTTATTCCTTTCTAAATGTGTTATGATAGCTTTAAAAATGATGTGCTCTAATATCTTGCAACATGTGCTGGTTAGTGAAACCGGACGGTAGTTGCTAGTCTCGGCTCTGGAACCAGATTTATGTATCGGAATAACTTTTGCCCATCGCCAGTCGTCAGGAATTGACAGTGTTGCCAAAGATGTCGTGTACAATTTATACAAGTATTTGCTAATCCAAACTGCATATCTATTAAGAAAAGTATTTGATATATTGTCGGGGCCCGGTGACTTCTTTAAATCAAGTTTAGACAGGAGGCTCAATATTCCATGTTCGTCAATTACAAGTTCTGGCATTACGTAATTGAGGGAATACGCTGGGAGTGTTGCTTCAGAAGATACGCGTGTGAAGACAGATTGGAAAAACATATTGAATTCATTTACGATGGCGCCAGGCTCAGTTATGATTTTGTTTGCACATGTAAGTTGTGAAATGACAGGGCGTTCTTTGGATAAGTAGCGCCAGAATTTGTGCGGTTCGCAGTTCATGAATGAAGGCAGCGTGACGGAAAAGAAGCGAAGCCTTGCAGTGCGAATTTTATCGTTTAAGGTACTGATAAGTTTCTGAAGCTCGTCCGTCTTTCCGCGCCTCCGGCGCCGCTTGATTTTCCTTTTCGTCTGTATTATATCACGTGTGATCCAGGGGTACTCCCGATGAACGCGTTTCTTTTTTAACGGAATATAGCGGTTTTCACAGTAGCTTATAACTTCTTTAAAGCGTGACCATAATGCGGTTACATCCTGCATTTTTTCGAATTCAGGAAAACAGGACTCTAGATAGTCAAATACAGCACTGTCATCGGCATGCGTATAATCCCTGACAAGAGTAACGTTCGGTGTTGTAGTTTTTTGAGAAGGCGAAAAAGGACACGACAAAATTAACATCTTATGATCGGAGATACCGTCTTGAACATCAACAGCACAATCTTCAAGTGAACTGCTTACCAGCACAAGATCAAGCAATGAAGAACTAGCGTCAGTAACTCGGGTATCGGAACAGACCAATTGATTTAATGAAAAGCTGAATGCAGTTAGTAAAAGTGATTCTGCACTAGCTGCCTCTTTGCCATTGTGAGCTATTTCAGACCAGTTAATACCAGGCAGGTTAAAATCTCCACATATAATTATTTTTGACTGTGAATTTGTACGTTGAACAATGTAGTCATGCATAATTTCTAAATATTCGGGAGGAGCATTTGGCGGTCGATATACACCACCCAAGAATATGGATTTTCCATGATAGGTGATTATACCCCATACACTTTCATGGTCACCGATATCATCTAGACGAGTAAACTTTAGATTATTCTTAATAGCAATCGCTACGCCCCCTCCTCGCGTTGTTCTGTCTTTGCGAATTAGTTTGTATGAAGAGGGAACTATTTCAGAATCTTGAACGCCATCATGTAACCAGGTTTCAGTAATAATTAAAACATGGGGATCATGAGTTATTAATATAATTTCCAGAAGATGTAGTTTATTAACAATGCTGCGTGCATTTAGCGAGATAATTCTGAGATTTTTGGTGCGGTTTTGTCATTTCGCAGACTGCCTTTTCGTTGAGGGCTCTTGCGCAGACGCAGACGATGTCACCTCAATTCTGCGATTATTAACAGAGTCCCAAGCGAAAATCTTTTTATCAATTTTTATCTTGTCGTACAGTCGTGACACTTTAACGCCATTAGCTCTTTCGTCGGCAGCGGAATGCCAAAGTTTAGCTCGTATATCTCGCATTCTTTTGGAAAAGTCCTCCGAAATCACGATTTAAGTTCCTTTTAACTTATTGCAGCAGGACAGGATTTTGGCTTTTTCGGTGAAATCATAAAATCTTACAATAACGGGCCGGTGATGGTCCTTCTTGTATTTTCCTATTCTGTGAATTCGTTCCACTGATGTAACTTCGATGTCTAACACGTCCTTAAATACTTTATGTTTAATTTGATCCTCCATTGACTTGACGTCTTCTTCTGGTTCCTCTTTGATGCCATATATTATAAGGTTGTTGCGTCGGCTTCTATTTTCCAAGTCGTCTACCTTAACCAACAATTCTAAGACCTGTGCGCTGGTGTTGCTACAAGTTGCTTCGCATTCAGCAAGTTTTTGTTCAAAAGTCTGCAGCTTACCCATTTCTTTTTCAATAGAAGTAACCCTCTTCTGAATGCTGTCAACCGTTGATTCAACTTGTTTTAGGTTAGTGGTTAATTCCTTCAATCTTTTGTTCGTTTTGGCTTGCTCCTTCAAAATCTTTTTTAACATTTCGCTGGTGGAACTAGACTCCGACTCTGAATCCGAGGTAGGCCCCGGATTAAGTTCCACATCGCCGGAAGCTAGTAATAACATCTTAATGACAGCAATACAATCCGACACTGTGGCAATCAGGAATTGTGGACTTGGCAGCACCGTCAAGGTTAGAGAGTCATCTCGTATGGAAGAAATCGCATGTTTGTTACTAACCTGCACAACGATGAAGACAGGGATTAACATCGGTTCCTTCCCGGTGCCACCAAATCCACTGAAGGATGCGCGTGGGTGCTCCTTATTTATACGGTCGAGGTAGGCGGTTGCCGACGTCGCAGGGTAGGTCAGTCGGAGCATGCGCAGTGCCGTAGGAAGGATGGATGCCGAGTCTGGTGCGGCTTCGATGTTGCATCGGTCCAGCGCTGGCGTAGTAGCGTAGTCCTCGTGGAAGGCATTTTCTTTGGACACGGTAATGAGGCCGGCAGGCCACAAAGCAACCTGCACAACGATGAAGACAGGGATTAACATCGGTTCCTTCCCGGTGCCACCAAATCCACTGAAGGATGCGCGTGGGTGCTCCTTATTTATACGGTCGAGGTAGGCGGTTGCCGACGTCGCAGGGTAGGTCAGTCGGAGCATGCGCAGTGCCGTAGGAAGGATGGATGCCGAGTCTGGTGCGGCTTCGATGTTGCATCGGTCCAGCGCAGGCGTAGTAGCGTAGTCCTCGTGGAAGGCATTTTCTTTGGACACGGTAATGAGGCCGGCAGGCCACAAAGCAACCTGCACAACGATGAAGACAGGGATTAACATCGGTTCCTTCCCGGTGCCACCAAAACAGGCCTATAGCCCTAAGAAGTTGCCTGTGCAATGTTTTTGAGAAAATGACTAACCGGCGCCTGATCCATTTTCTTGAAAGTAACAAAATACTAGATCCCTTACAGTGCGGTTTCAGGGAAGGTAGATCCACAACAGACCACCTTGTCCGCATCGAGACAAATATTCGGGATGCCTTCGTGCATAAACAGTTTTTCTTGTCGGTTTTCTTAGACATGGAGAAAGCATATGACACCACATGGCGTTTTGGTATCCTTCGTGATTTGGCAGGAATGGGCGTCCGAGGCAACTTGCTGAACGTGATTCAAAGTTATCTGTCGAACCGCACATTCCGTGTTCGAGTTGGTAACGTCTTATCTCGTCAATTTACCCAAGAGACTGGTGTACCACAAGGAGGTGTGCTGAGTTGCACTCTATTTGTTGTAAAAATGAATTCTCTCCACAGTGTCATACCACGCACAATGTTTTATTCTGTCTACGTGGATGATGTGCAAATCGGTTACAAATCTTGTAATCTTGCTATCTGCGAGCGACAGGTGCAGCT
Organism: Dermacentor silvarum; assembly: GCF_013339745.2. Lineage (NCBI taxonomy): Eukaryota > Metazoa > Arthropoda > Arachnida > Ixodida > Ixodidae > Dermacentor > Dermacentor silvarum. The sequence continues at coordinate 49,023,047 of NC_051156.1, read as the reverse complement.
TGGCCTCAACAAGGTTTCCAAGTGGGCGGACCAGAATGGATTTAGACTAAACCCACAAAAAAGCACGTGCGTCCTCTTTTCGAACAAAAGAGGTATGCAACCAGACCCCGTTATTGACCTTAATGGAGAACGGCTATCTGTGAGTCATGAATATAAACTTCTAGGCCTCATCTTAGACTCTAAGTTAACTTTTGTCCCGCACCTGAAGTACCTGAAAACAAAATGCCTGAAGGCTATGAATCTGCTGAAGCTCTTGTCACGCACATCATGGGGAAGCGACAAGAGATGCCTCCTTAGCTTATACAAAAGCCTTGTACGCTCACGCCTTGACTACGGAGCCATAGTTTATAACTCTGCAACACCTAGTGCTTTAAAGATGTTAGACCCCGTTCACCATCTGGGTATTCGGCTTGCTACAGGCGCCTTCAGGACTAGCCCTGTAAAAAGCCTGTATGTGGAGTCGGATGAATGGTCCCTGCATCTCCAAAGAGCGTATTTAAGTCTAACTTACTCCCTGAAGGTAAAGGCAGATGTAGAACACCCATGTCATTCCACTATAAGCGACATATCGGCTGCCAGGTTGTATCAAAACCGACCGTCCGTGAGGACTCCTTTCTCCCTGCGCCTAGAAGCCTTGGCTGAAGAAACAGGCATACTACTTAAAGAGAATGTCTTAACTGCTCCCAGTCGACTTCCACCACCTTGGGAATGGCAGACTATTGAGTGCGATGTCTCTTTCATAGAAATCTCCAAGCACGCACCTGAGACTCATATACGTTCACACTTCCTCGAGCTTCAGGCGAAGTACTCGTGTGCAGAATTTTACACAGACGCTTCCAAATCTCCTGCTGGTGTTGCTTACGCAGCTCTGGGACCGTCTTTTTACACATCTGGTGCACTAAATCCGCATACAAGTATTTTTACAGCGGAAGCATACGCTATCCTCTCGGCAATGAAACACAAAGCTAATGAATGTTACCAAAGCAATTGTGTTCACAGACTCATTGAGCGTCGTTAAAGCTATAATGAGTCTACGAAAACACAAGAATTCAGTTTTTAATGAACTCTACAGCTGGTTATGCTCAGCTTACATGGGCAACCAAGTGGTCATAGTGTGTTGGGTACCTGGCCATAGAGGCATAAAAGGCAATGTAGCTGCAGACGAAAGTGCCACGTCAGTAGTTTTTAAACATACAGATAAAAACATAGCTATCCCTTACACAGACCTGAAGCCTTTCTTGCGCCATCAGTTGCGGAGATTTTGGCAAAGGCAGTGGGACAGCGAAGTTTCAAACAAGCTACATATGATCAAACCGAGAATAGGGAAATGGATGACAGAGAAAACGGCAAGACACAAAGAAGTGCTTCTCTGCAGGTTAAGAATAGGTCATACCTATGGCACACACTCTTACCTCCTTTCTGGAAGTGATCCTCCAAAATGTGATAGGTGTGGAGACATTCTTACAGTTCTCCATGTTCTTGTAGAGTGCCCTGAAATAGAAGCCCAGCGTAAAAAGTACTTTTATCTCGCCTATCGTCAGCAAATCCCTCTTCACCCAGCATTCTTTCTTAACCATTAGCCGCTTTTTGATTTTAGTACAGTCTTAAAGTTTTTAGCAGACGTAAACACTTTACAAATCATCTGGCCAGGGTATCTGTAGCGCAACCTCGTTTTGCAGGTTGCAGCTGCAGTGGAAAAAGTGTTTACAGCACGTGCCTCACAGCCCTTGTTTTCAAGGAACCTCCTGAGGCACTAGTGCCTCAGGAGGTATACGTTTTAGTACAGCATTAATTCGTAACGGAATTGTTATAGTCATAACTCTAATCATTAGTCATTGTCATTATTTTAATACCAATATATTTTACGCAATTTACAGCGTCTTTCTTTTAGGCCCTTTTACAGCCACGGTACATTAACCATCAACTCATAGACCACTCTATTTATAGTGCAAAGAAAAACTATCACCATTTGTCATGGCGCTCTTTGGCCATATCTGGCCCTTGCGCCAATAAAAACCACATATTATTATTACACCCATGTGACCCGTAGCACGGCCTCGCTATAGAGGCCTATGTTGCGGCATTAGTATGTATAGCACACGCCTCCAGGCCCTTGCGCACAAGGGTCCTGGTGAGGCAGTAGTGCTGCTTGGAAATAACTAATAACTGAGTGTTTTAAACATGTCATTTATATACATAGCACATCTCACAATAGTCATTGTCATAGTTTTATTCCGAGTACATGCTTTACGCATCTATACAGCGACCAGTTTTAGGCCCCTATACAGCCGTGATACATCTACTCAGCGCTAATCATCCATCGATCACTCTTTACCATTTCTTGGCGCTCTTTGGCCATACTTGGCCCTTGCGCCAGTAAACACTATACATCATCATCATATTTGCTGAACTTAAATGGGAAGTTATAAAAAATCCTTACGGGAGTGACCACTTCCCGATACTGCTGAGATCACCACTACAAAACGAACCTCTACCACAGGCACCCCGCTGGAAGTTGGATATGGCAGATTGGGAGAAATTCAAAAGTCTTACAAGTGGTATCTCGTGGCGTGACATATCTTTGCTGGGAATTGATGCTGCGGTTGAGTATCTTGCATCTTTCAAAATCAATGCCGCTACTGAATGTATACCAGAAATGAATGGTGCGACCTTCAAATGCCGTGTTCCATGGTGGAACGAGGAATGTCGGAACGCTCGTAGGAAACAGAACAAAGCATGGGGGTTGCTACGCGACTCCCTAACTGCGGAAAATCTTGTCAATTTTAAGAAACTTAAATCGGAGGGCAGAAGAACGCGCCGACACGCCAGGAGAGAAAGTTGGAAAAAGTTTTTATCAGGCATAAACTCATATACAGACGAGGGCAGAGTCTGGAAGAAAGTTAATAAGATAAAAGGGCTACAAACCTATTCACTCCCGTTGGTAAACACACAAGGCCACAGTCTGGAAGACCAAGCTAACTGCCTGGGAGCACATTTTGAACATGTGGCCAGCTCATCTCATTATTCCCAAACATTTAAAAGGCACAAGGCTACAATAGAAAAACAGAAACTAGAAAGAAAAGGTACGGGAAACGAGGCATACAACCAGCCATTCTGCATTGCTGAGCTGTATGCATCACATAGTTGTTGCAATAAGTCTGCACCAGGCTCTGACCGCATAGCTTATCAAATGCTGAAACACCTTCCTCATGAAACAAAGAAAACTCTCCTCTCCCTATACAATGCTATATGGACCTCCGGCAAGATCCCCTCTGCCTGGAAAGAGGCCATTGTCGTTCCCCCCGCAGGGGCGTCTGCGTCAGCAGACGTTTGGTGTGTTGCGACACCACGGACCCGAGCACACGAGGGTTGGACCCTCCCGCGTGTAGCCGTGCGCGGCTTAGCCGTGTCCGGGGAAAAGAGGAACCTGGGGGTTGAGCCGATGCCGGGTGTTCGGACCTTTATGGCCCCTCGGCGGAGGCAACACACCTCTTTGGCCTCCGCTTCACGTAGACGGCACCCCCGGATTGACCCACCCGGGGGAGATCGGCAGTCACCTTTTCCTGTCATCTTCCTCCTCGCGCCTTTTTCTTTACTCTCTTCTTTTATACCTGTCCTGTCTTCTTTTATCTTCTATTCACTTCTGATTTTAGTAGGTGGCAAGGGTTAACCTTGTGTGGCTAACCTGTCTTGGTTATGTCGGATTAGGTTATAGTCGCGGTGTACAGCTGGCGAGGGTAGGACTTGCTCGCAAGTTCCTGTCCCGTCCCCTCGTTGGGCTCCATGGTGGGTGGCTGGCACCGTGGCCGAACAACACAACCTTATATGGCTCCTCCTTTCCTCCAAAATGATCGCCCCTCTAACAAAAGAGGGCGGAACGAAGCAGCTGAATTTTTCCAGAAAAGGAAAGTGAACTTCCCAAAATATCATGTAGTGCATAGTAACGCAGAAGAAAAGCCAGCAAGAATCTTGTCACCATTCACAGTATCGAAGTCCTTGACAGAAGCCCTAGGCCCTGGCCACAAGCTTTCCAAAATGTCCAGTGGCGATTTGCTGCTTGAACTCCGAGACAATGTCCAATACTCAAAGCTGTCAAACATTGTGTCCATTGGGGACATTCCTGTCTCCGTCACATCCCACCGATCCCTCAACACTGTCCGCGGTGTAACATCAGAAATCGACTTCGTACACCTAACAGAAAAAGAAATGCTCGAAGGGCTCGCCGACCAAGATGTCATAGACGTTCACCGAATCAAAATCCGGAAGGACAACAAGGAAATAGACACGAAGCACCTTATCCTCACGTTCCACAGCAACACACTCTCTGAATCAATAGAAGTCGGCTACTTGAAAATAGATGTAAGACCCTACGTCCCCAACCCCCGCAGATGCTTCAATTGTCAGAGGTTCGGCCATGGCTCACAGAGTTGCCGGGGCCGCAAAACTTACGCAAAATGCGCTTCGAAGGAACACGTTTCCGAAAACTGTGACGCTGCGCCACATTGTGCAAACTGTGAAGGAGAACATGCCGCATACTCCAGGGCGCCCCCGCAGGGGCGTCTGCGCAAGCAGGCGTTTGGTGTGTTGCGACACCACGGACCCGAGCACAGGGGGGTTGGACCCTCCCGCGTCTAACCGTGCGCGGCTTAGCCGTGTCCGGGGAAAAGGGGATCCTGGAGGTTGAGCCGAAGCCGGGTGTTTGGACCATTATGGCCCCCCGGCGGAGGCAACACACCTCTTTGGCCTCGGCTTCACGTAGACGGCACCCCCGGACTGACCCACCCGGGGGAAATCGGTAGTTGCCTTTTCCTGTCTCTCTCTCCCTCCAACCTTCGTCTTTCTTACTTTCACTCTTTCCTGTCCTCTCTTTATTTTCCTTTCACTTCCGACTTCGCGGGCAGCAAGGGTTAACCTTGTGCATTATATCCTGCCTTGGGTATATGTATTTGGTTATAGTGGTGGCGTACAGTTGGCGTTTGCAGGACCTGTCCCTTACAGACTCTGCAGCGTCCCCTTGTTGGGCTCCATGGTGGGTGGCTGGCGCCACCGCCGAAACTCATCCCACATATATGGATAGCTCCTTTCCTGCACTTGCTGATCGCCGCCCGAAACGGGGGCGCACCGAAGAAATATTCCAATTTTTTGGCCGACAAATTGAGAACTTTCCACGATACCACGTGGTACATAGTGAGAAAACTGACAAGTCCGTGAGAGTGATCTCACCCTTTATTGTTGCAAAGACTCTGACAGAGACCATAGGACCAGGTTACAAGGCGACGAAGTTGGCCAGCGGTGATCTCCTACTGGAACTCCGCGATAAGAAACAACATGATAAACTACAGAATCTAGTGTCGTTTGGAAATTTTCCTGTGACTGTGACCCCGCACCGCACCATGAACACCTCCCGCGGTGTTATTTCTGATGACGACATGTTGGAGCTCACTGAAGATGAACTTCTGGAAGGATTTAAGGAACAAAATGTTTTGGCTGTAAAACGAATCAAGATGAGGCGCGATGGTAAGGAGATTCAGACAAAACACATAATTCTTACTTTTGGTTCAAGTGTTCTACCCGAGACCATTGAGGCCGGATACGTCAAACTACGTGTCAGGCCATACGTGCCAAACCCGCTCCGATGCTTCAAGTGCCAAAGATTCGGCCACAGCTCGCAGAACTGCCGAGGCCGACTGACATGTGCTAAATGTAGTGCCTTGGAACACACATCTGAATCGTGTGAAAACTCTGTCCGCTGTGTGAACTGTGATGGGGAGCACGCCGCATACTCGCGGTCCTGCCCGTCCTGGAGGAAAGAAAAGGAAATTGTAACTATAAAAGTGAAAGAGAATATTTCATTTAAAGAGGCACGAAGGCGGGTGACCTACCTGTCTAAAACCAGCTTTGCCGATGTGGCGCGTCAGGGGGCAGCGTCACAACGGTCTCCGGCTACTGTCCGGCTCACACGTAGTGAGCCGGCGGTGACGCCATCCGCCCCCTCGGCGGCTGCGGCTACCACTGCTCCGCCATCTCACAAGAAGGGGCCATCGACCTCCGGGCTCGTGGCCTCAAAGGTCTCGTCCATCGAGACGAGGCCCTCACGTCAAACACTGCGCTCGCAAGAGCGCGTGTCCAGCGCCTCGCAAGAGCCGATGGACACAACAACCGGTCAGACGGCGCCGCCAGCGCCTAAGGAGCTCCGCGAATCTCGCGATCGCTCCAAAAAAGAAAAACCGCGCATCACAGGGCCCGACAAGGGCTCTGTAAGCTAATTTAGAGTCCCTTCACACACAGCGCAAACCTCTTTCTCAATATGGACACGCAAATATTGCAATGGAACGTTAGGGGACTTCTCCATAACCTCGATGACGTTAAAGAGCTCCTTCATAAATATAGTCCGAGGGTGCTGTGTGTCCAGGAGACGCATCTGAAATCAGGAAACACAAACTTTTTAAGGCAATACGCCGTTTTTCGCAAAGACCGTGACGACGCTACCGCCTCGTCGGGCGGTGTCGCTATAATTGTCGATAAAGGTGTTGCCTGTCAACAATTAAACCTCCGAACTTCCCTTGAAGCAGTTGCTGCCCGAGCAGTACTGTTTGGTAAACTAGTCACGGTTAGTTCGATTTACATCCCCCCTTGCTATCAACTTTCCAAGACACAGTTTCAAAATTACATAGATGAACTTCCGCCGCCATATATAGTTGTCGGAGATTTAAATGCACATAACACTTTGTGGGGAGACTCTCGTTGCGATGCGAGAGGGCGCCTAATTGAAAACTTTCTGTTTTCTTCAGGTGCATCTATACTTAACCAGAAAGAGCCAACGTATTTCAGCGCTACACATAACACATACTCATCCATTGACTTAAGTATAGTATCGAGTACACTAATACCGTACCTGGAGTGGTCTGTTCTCAAGAACCCCTTAGGGAGCGACCACTTCCCTATTATGTTAAACTCAACAAAACAAGATGGATGCTTGCCAAGTTTTCCTCGATGGAACGTGGACTCGGCCAACTGGCAACTGTTCCGAGAGCTTACATGTTTATGTGGCGATGACATTGCTGATTTTAATGTAGACGATGCTGTGGCTTATCTAACATGTTTTATTATTGACGCTGCTACGAGATCTATTACGCAAACTAACGGATTGACCAAGAAGCGCCGCATCCCATGGTGGAACGATGAATGTAGGAAAGCACGCAAAAACCAAAACAAAGCTTGGGGATTGCTTCGCAATTCTCCAACCACCGAAAACCTCATTAATTTCAAGCAGGTTAAGTCACAAGGCAGAAGAATCCGTCGACGTGCAAAAAGAGAGAGTTGGGAGAGGTACCTCTCTGGCATAAATTCTTACACAGATGAGGCGAAAGTATGGCATAGGGTGAATAAATTGAAAGGCCGGGAGTCGAACCCTCTGCCCTTAGTAAGTACCCAAGGAGATAGCCTGGAAGATCAGGCAGATTGTCTGGGCGAACACTTTGAATATGTGTCCAGTGCATCTCATTACACAGAAACATTCATGAGGTTCAAAGAACGTGCAGAGCGACAGCCCGTTAATCGGAAATGTGCTCGAAATGAAGATTACAACCGCCCGTTTAGTTTAGCTGAATTTAAAACTGCTCTCGCTTGTTGCAACACCTCAGCACCAGGTGCTGACCGTATCATGTATGAAATGATCAAGCACCTACACCCTGAAACACAAAAGACCCTCCTCTCTCTTTTTAATGTCATGTGGGCTGCTGGGTACATTCCATCTTCTTGGAAAGAAGCTATAATAATCCCTATACTTAAACAAGGCAAGGACCCTTCCTTGCCTAGTAGTTACAGACCCATTGCCTTGACAAGCTGTCTGTGTAAGCTCTTCGAAAAGATGATTAACCGGCGCCTTGTCTATCTCCTAGAAAGCAACGGAATACTAGATCCGTACCAGTGTGGCTTCCGAGAAGGTAGGTCGACTACAGACCACCTTGTCCGTATTGAGGGGATTATAAGGAATGCCTTCATACACAAACAGTTTTTTCTATCTGTATTTCTTGACTTAGAGAAAGCGTATGACACCACATGGCGCTTCGGTATTATCCGAGACCTATCCACTATGGGTGTGCGCGGCAATATGTTGAGTACCATCGAAAGCTACCTTTCTAACCGTACCTTTCGTGTAAGGGTGGGCCGGGCATTGTCGAGGTCTTTCACCCAGGAAACTGGTGTCCCGCAAGGCGGTGTGCTTAGCTGCACACTGTTTATTGTTAAAATGAACTCTCTACGCACGGCTATTCCACGAACGATGTTCTACTCTGTATATGTAGATGATGTCCAGATTGGTTTTAAATCGTGCAACTTTGCTGTCTGCGAACGACATGTCCAGCATGGCTTAAATAAAGTGGCTAAATGGGCTGATGAAAACGGTTTTAGGTTGAGCCCACAAAAAAGCACATGCGTCCTTTTCACTAATAAGAGAGGAATAGTACCAGACCCTTCTATTGAGCTCTCTGGTACCACATTACCTGTAAGCAAAGAGCACAAGTTTCTCGGCATCATACTGGACTCGAAACTCACATTTGTTCCGCACATCAAATATTTGAAGGCTAAGTGCTTGAAAACAATGAACTTATTGAAGCTGCTGTCACGTACAACATGGGGCAGTGACAGGAAATGCATATTAAACTTGTATAGGTGCCTTGTCGGCTCACGACTTGACTACGGCGCGATAGTCTATCAGTCTGCTGCACCCAGTGCTTTAAAGATGTTGGATCCTGTTCACCATTTAGGAATCCGCCTCGCTACTGGAGCCTTCAGGACAAGCCCCGTACAAAGCCTTTATGTGGAAGCAAACGTGTGGTCGCTCTACCTTCAGAGGACTTATGCCAGTTTTACATATTTCCTTAAAACAAATTCAAACCGTACACATCCTACCTATTTTACCATAAACGATACCACATGTGCCACACTATTTAATAATCGACCAACAGCGAAGCAGCCCTTTTCGCTACGCGTGAGAAAGCTCAGTGAAGAAATGGGTGCTTCACTACTTGAACATTGCCTAATGCCTCCAGCGAAGCTGCTACCGCCGTGGCAGTGGCTGCTGGTTGAATGTGACACATCGTTTATTGAAGTCACAAAACACGCGCCAGATGCACACATTCAAATGCACTTTTTAGAACTAAAGTCGAAGTACTCTTGCCCTGAATTTTACACAGATGCATCAAAGTCACATGCTGGCGTTTCCTATGCGGCAGTCGGTCCGTCCTTCTCAGAATCCGATGTACTTTATCCCCAAGCAAGTATCTTTACGGCCGAAGCCTATGCAGTACTATCGGCAGTGAAACATATTGATAGATTAAAACTCCAAAAGGCTGTAATATTTACCGACTCTTTAAGCGTTGTTAAAGCGTTAATGATGCCGCAAAAACATAAACACCCTGTAATTATCAACCTCTACTCACTGATCTGCTCTGCTTATGCATCTAAACAACAAATCATAATATGCTGGGTGCCTGGGCATAGAGACATTGAGGGTAATGTTCTTGCCGACCAAATGGCCACATCAATAACATCGCACGCTATTAATCCTACAGCTGCTGTCCCTGTAACAGATTTGAAACCTTTCTTGCGTAAGAAACTGCGAAGCCACTGGCAACGCATGTGGGATGCGGAAACAAATAATAAGCTTCACTTGATAAAGCCACAGTTAGGTTTCTGGCCCTCTGCATCGAAAACACGGCGAACTGATGTCCTATTCTGTCGTCTCAGAATAGGACATACATATGGTACTCACAACTTTCTATTGAGTGGTAATGATCCTCCAACCTGTGGTAGATGTGGCGAGAGGCTCACCGTCCTCCACGTCCTCTTGGAGTGTCGGGAAGCCGAAAGAGAAAGAAAGAAACATTTTCCGCTAGCGTATCGCTATTGTATCCCTCTGCATCCTGCTATGTTTCTCGGTAAAGAACCACTTTTTGACAGCAACGCAGTCCTCGCATTCTTGAAAGATGTTGTGCTACATGTTATTAGCCCAATAAGTTCATAGCGCATCCTCTCTCGAGAGGATGTTGCTGTGATAGTTTTTATAGCACATGCCTCCAGGCCCTTGTGTTTCAAGAGCTCTGTTTAGGCACTTGTGCTTCTGGCTAATTTTCGCATCTTTAATATTTTGTAAGTCGTATCATTCCTTCACAATGCATTGTTCATGCCCATAGTACACATACTTAGTCATTGCCATAATCTTATTACGTATAGATTTTACGCACTTTACAGCGACTGTTTTTAGGCCCATTTACAGCCATGTCACATCTAATGTTCATATAGTCCACTATTCATGTACCACTAACAAGCCATTACCATCGTCTTGGCGCTCTTTGGCCACATCTGGCCCTTGCGCCAATAAACCACAATAATCATCACTCCAGTGCCCTATTGCCAGGTATCAACTGTAAAGAGGTCATTACATTGAAAACCAAAGAGAACATTTCATTCAAAGAGGCAAGAAGGCGTATTGCGTTAAGAAACACATTCTCCTTCGCTGATGCGGTGCGACGGGGCGTAGCACCGCACCAGCTTTCGGCGCCTGCCCAGGCCATGGTCACCAGGCCTCCGGCAGAGCCACCACACCCCAGGCAGAGACAGCGCAAGCTGCACTGCCAACTCCCAAACTGGGCCCTCCGGCCCCTCAGTCAGCAACTCACAAGGCTCCTCCCACACGGGAGAGGCCTGTAACACGCACACCCGCGGTTTCGCGGAGCTCCAGCGCCTCAGGAGAGGCAATGGAGACCACTACCATCTCGCCCCCGCTACCGCGGAGGCACAACTCTCTCGAAAAAAGAAAAAGGAAAAAACCCCAATAACGGGTCCTCAAAACAAGGAACATAATTGTTTCTAGCTACATCTCCACAAAAAAATTCAACATGGCGTTCCTGATACATTGGAACTGCCGTGGACTTATAAAAAACTATAGTGACATAAAGATATCCTAAACTCATTTGCTCCTGTGGCTTTATGCTTACAAGAGACTAACTTAGGACCACAACACAAGAACTTAAAAAACTACAAAGTATTTCGTTGTGACAGAGAGCAAGCGAGTAGGCTCTCTGGAGGTGTCGCAATTATAGTACGAAATAGTGTTGCTACTCATGAAGTCAGGCTTCAAACCAAATATGAAGCTGTAGCAGTGACTGTTCTTGATTTTAAAACAATACAATATGCACTGTATATCTCGAACCACATCTAAATATTACACTTCACGATTTAGAAGCACTTTTTAAACAGTTACCAGAGCCATATTTGGTTGTGGGGGATTTTAATGCGCACTCCTCTTTTTGGGGGAGTGACCAAACAGACACTAGAGGCCGTATCATAGAAGATTTTATCCTATCTAATAATGTCTGTCTGCTCAATCAAAGAAAACATACATATTTCTCTCCGAGCTCAGGAAAAATGAGCTGCTTAGATTTATCTTTTACCTCTCCATCAGTCTTTAACGATTTTATTGGGATGTACTTGACAACCCCTACGGTAGCGATCACCTCCCTGTAAAAATTAGCTTATCATCCTCACCAGAGATCATCCCAAGCAAACCACGCCGTTGGAAGCTGCACTTAGCCAACTGGACACTGTTTCGAGAACAGGCCAGCCTGGAAAAATTTTCTCGTGCCATCTAAATGTTGACGACCTAAACGAATTGTTTACTACCTGTATCATCACTGCTGCACAGTTGGCTATTCCTCAGTCTTCAGGAGTGGTACAACATAATCACAAAACCTGGTATACACAAGAATGCAGGGAAGCAAAAAAAAAGAAACAAAACAAAGCTTGGTGGATCTTCCGCCGATACCCAACACAGGAAAACCTTGTAAACTTTAAAAGGCGAAAGCCAACGCGCGCTGCATACGTCGCAATGCTGAGAAAACTTCCTGGAAAAACTACGTATCATCCATCAACAGTTCAATCACATCCAAAAAATGTGGGAACAAGTTCATAAACTAAATCGCAGCTTTTCCCCCTTCACAATCCCATTTCTAACAGCTCCCGGCACACAGACAAGCATAGGCGAACAGGCAGACATACTAGGGCAACATTTCTCTGAAGTTTCGAGTTCTTCACACTACACAGACTCGTTCTTGAAGTACAAACATACAGCAGAAAAACAACGGCTTCCTACAAGTGGCAGTACGAAGGAGTCTTATATACACTAATTACGCTTCAGGAAATCCAAAAAATACTGTCTGCTGGTAAACAGACAGCACCTGGCCCTGATGGAATACATTATGAAATGCTGGCTCACCTCAGAAGCTGCCATAGAAGCACTTCTGCAATTCTTTAACAAAATATGGGTATCAGGAAAAATGCCGGAAGCTTGGAAAAAAGCCGTGATTGTACCGTTTCTGAAACCGGCAAAACCACCACCAGCCCTGGCAGTTATAGACCCATAGCTCTCACAAGTTGTCTCGCAAAATCATTTGAAAGTATTCTGAATATTAGGCTGATGTTTATTCTCGACTCACGTGAACTCCTTGACATCCACCAGTGTGTTAAAAAAAAAGTGTTAAAACAAACTGACCATCTCGTCCGCCTAGAAAACACAGTTCGAGAAGCATTCGTACACAAACAACACTGTCTGGCAGTCTTCTTTAATATGGAAAAGGCTTACGATACCACATGGAGGTTTGGGATTCTCCGCGACCTAGCAGACCTTGTATCCGCGGTAGGATGCTAAACTGCCTGAAAATTTCCTGTCCGACCGTTCATTTCATGTACGTCTGGGTACAACTCTCTCAAAGAACTTCGTCCAGGAGAATGGAGTGCCGCAGGGTTGTATCTTAAGTACGACCCTCTTTATAGTAAAAATGAGTTCCATAACAAAAATCATCCCAAGGTCCATTATGTATTCCGTATATGTCGATGACCTTCAAATAGCATGCACATCCTCCAGCTTGCCAACGTGTGAGAGACAGATACAACTCACATTGAACAAACTCGCGATCTGGGCAGACAGAAATGGATTTAGGTTTCTCCACAAAAACAGTCGCTGTTCTTTTCTGACTTAAAAGAGGCCTACAGGTTGACCCCACCTTGCATCTAATGAAACCATACTTCCAGTAAAGAAAGAACAAAAATTCTTAGGCGTCATTTTTGACAAAAAGCTCACATTGCTTCCACACACAAACAACCTCAAAAAGAAAGCTTCCCAATCTCTGAATGTACTCAAAGTACTGTCACGAAAACACTGGGGTCTGATAGAACATGCCTTCTGTACATTTATCGCTCTTTAGTACGCTCCTCCTTAGATTATGGCTGTATAGTGTATGGTTCAGCAAGACCATCATACTTAAAGAAATTAGATCCAGTACATAACTCAGGCTTGCGTCTTTCATGCGGCGCATACAGAACATCTCCTATAGCCAGCCTTTACGTAGAAACAAATGAACCCTCTCTAGAAAGCAGAAGAGCCGCTCTGACCTGTGCATATATCCTGAAGGTACGATCTCTACCAAACACATTTGCTATCCACTAGTAACAAAATGTCCTTCCAGAATAATATTCAATAACAAACCACAAACTACTAGACCACTGCTCTTGCGATTTGAAGAGATCTGTCAGAATCTTGGCATAGTGGACACATTACCTGGCATTGCCCACAGACATGATTCACTACCCCCGTGGTTCAACTTTCCCACAGCTTGCGATCTCACTCTAACACAATTCCGTAAAGCACACACTCCACCCCAACATATTATTCAGGAATTCCTCGCACTAGAGGGAAAATACAGCAATTTCACAAGCTTTTATACTGATGGTTCGAAAACGACTGGCCATGTTGGAAGTGCTGTAGTCCAAGGGAACTGGAAGAAGCCGTTAGACTTCCGCAGTGTACATCTATCTTACTGCTGAATGTTACGCCATTTCCATAGCCGTAGACAAAATTTTAAGGAAAACATCAA
>NC_051156.1:48926549-49009013 GCF_013339745.2 Dermacentor silvarum | reverse complement strand
CAGATTTCATTGCATGGATGCTATGAAGAGTTTTGCCTCTATAGTTGGTTATATTACCTCTATTGAAGTGACGCCAGGCACGTGATGCAGAAGCTTCCAAATGTGCTGCCATATGGCGCCACCTTTCGTGCGGATAGGTATTTTTCTTCAACCGATGAAGATAACATCGTGTGCACTGAGCCAGTTCCAAACTTACGGCTGGGGCTTATGCATAGAAACGTCGCGTTACTACGCTATAGTACCCACGATCAATCGCACCGGTAGCCATATTTTTGTCTTATAGTGAAGAAGTGTATACTCAAAGAGTTTTCGCCCAGCGACCGTCCGACCAACGACGGCCCAGGCGAAACCACACGGTGGTGAGCAAAGACAGCTTTGCTTTATTAAAGGTGTTTCCTCTCTATTTTAGCTGATCAACGTTCTCACCCTCCACCACAATTTTTATCAACGTTTTCACACAAAATGAATAAAGGAACTTAAACAAAACTTTATTTTTGAAACTTGGAAGCAGGTGGCAGAAAAGTCTACTTATGAGGTTTCTTCGCACCGTAGCGTATGGCTAGAGGCGTCCGCACGTTTGGCCTACCTATTGCCATAGCCAACCCGCAACATGTATTTGACGACCTAGCAAGCGCACCTTATTCACAGAAGCACCTGTGAAGCAGCTTACCCATAGAATATTACATTTACATACGTTTGTTTACATGTTCCATGAACCTGATCTGCATACATTTTATCCTGCTATGCTAAAACTGTTGTGAATAATTTTTCCAATGCTTCAAAAAATCCCGCAAAAACACGCACTTTTATAAGATTTTCCGCATTTAAATTTTCAGAAACATAACATCCTTAGGATGCAGCTTCAGTCCTTCGCGGAGCATGGTTCAAGCGTGTACTGCACTCCCAAGAGTGAGCAGTGCCCCCGCCATGACGTCCTTAGTGAGAGGGCACGCTGAACTTCTTAGTGGCAATATTACTGAATTTGGAGCGGTTATGTTCCAAAAGGCAACGTTTAAGCAGTCAAAGATGTTTTCTGACATCCTTTCGTGCAAGTGAGTCACATGGAGCTATTTAATGAGCACCCGAACCACGATACACAATGATTTTTACAAGCGGAAACCATGCAATGCCGCCGCCGCCGGAATGGCGGAATGTAACTAGCGACATCGTGTTCAGGAGCTGATCACATCGTTTCCATCATTTAAAATTTATAATTGATGTGCGAACACCATATTACGATGTGCACATACAGCCACCTAACATTCACTAATGCTTACGATTAGGAATAATCACAGGAGACATCTGTCTGCACATACTAGAAAGTTTGCCTTTATCAGAGGGACGCATCCATCGCCACTGCTTATAGACCTCCAGACGCCAAGCTTGCATGTTGCATACCCAAAATGGCGCGTCTCCTAATATCTTCATTGTAAATGCATCACGGAGCGTTTCATTGCTTGCGACATCTGTCTGCATGCATTTCACAGTCCTCCGAGAAATCTACGCCAAGGTAGACTGCTGATCTCCATGTCGCACGTGTATCGAGTAGCGTAACATCTAAGTACTAGTCTATAAACAAAAAGAGAGAACAAAAAAGAACGTGGTGCAGGTGCCTAAAATACCCGGTCGGCCATGGAAAGTCATGGTTTAAACCGCTGGCGGTGTTGGTTTGTCGTTTTTTCAAATAGATATTCATGGCAGACCTAAGACATTGAGGACATGTTTGTGAATGCCCAGATTGTAGCTATCGCTATTAAAAAGGCGTAAAATGTCCGAACGTAATTTCCGCTCCTCCAAGGCGCAATATAAGCCATAACATTTGGTGGGTCTTGCCTACTGTGTGTAGTCGGCATCTTTCGGCCGTTACTTGTACGCGCGCTGCCTCACCGACTACAATAAATAATATTACCAATTTTTCGCACGAGCGTAAGCAAACGTTATGAACCATACGGCCATTAGAGAAAAAATATATAGTGCACGTAAATTACAAGACGTCTGGCCCACGCGTATTATTTGGGTCATTGCGTTGGCGTGCGAGAGCATATTGCCCGAACAGAATTTACGAGCATTGCATGAACGCACCCCGCGAGGCCCTCGCTGTCTCAGCGTGCCACTGGCTTCTTTTCAATGCAAACTTTGTGACCGAACTTTGCCAACTGCGTTCAATGATCTCGGCTGGTGAGGCGATGGGCTGCTGCAATTTACGATAAGTTTCTTGTCGCCAGTGCCGTTTTTCTCTGGATGCTTTAGTCCCCTTTACTTGCTCTTCCTATAAGGTCATTAGCATAAATCTGCCGTCATCGAAGCTTCTTTACACTGTACAAAGCGTGCGCTTTTCTCAGATAAGTATGCACGTCCCGAATGCTAGTTTTTCATGCAGAACGAAAAACAAGTATACTTGACTGTTGCGCTGGCTGGGAAGCAGAGGAGATACGATCACGCTATTTGTCATGAAAATGAGCAGCGGCATTTTATTAGAACCACAGCTGGCGAAATATGCCGCAATATCTGCGTAGTACTTTGCGGCTGTTCCGTTTCTGTTTTTTTTTTGCTATGTGTTTAAATGTTGTCTTGTCCCAGCCTCTTTATCGATGTAAACGTGAAGGATGTGCATCCGCGACTTCGATTTTTTTTCTTTGGCATTAGAGCGCTATTAGTATAATGCTATCTCGCATCTCGGATACGTTTTCGCCGTTTCTTTTAATTCTGGGAAGACAGTAAGTATTCGGTCACCTCCATTCCCCACTCCCAACTTCGTTCACCGTTCTCAGAAACCAAACTCATTTACATGTTATTAGGTATGCGCCACAGCTGTCTCCTGCAAATGAAGTGTCTGTGAGAACACAGATGTCAAGGTTTGGTCTCAAAAAGGACCCAGCCCACCTGATTAAATCCATAATGGAGCACTCAAACAAGGAAAATAAAATAGGCGTTTAGGATTTCTATTTTTTCCCCTCAATTATCAGCCGTATACTTCCACTAAACGCACGCGCATATAGAACATGCATCTTCAATAGGAGACAAGGCAGTGGCGCTATAACTTCGCCGTGCTTCTTCGTTCCTGTATGGAGAGCCTTTACAGTATATATTCTGCTATGCAAGTGGCGGAGCCGCACCATGTTGACTGGCTGGCTGGGTTTACTAGCCTGTAAACATGTTGTGTATAAACCACAGGTCTACGACTGGCTAGTCGTTACCAGGAACAATATCGTAGAGCCGTAGAGCACACAGCTCTGTGCCCGCTGAACGATACCAAAAAAGTTTGGAGAGCCGTAATGTCTAGGTGTATACAGATTTAAAAGAAAGTGCGATTCCACTCTGTGAAGGTGGATGACCAGCGGAGCTGTACATACGGTGATAAATTATATTGATTTAAATTAAGGCACCTACCGCATGAATTGTCATTTTCTACCGTCTTTAGTATTTCGTCACCAAAATGATTATTGCTTTGTGGTCGCTATGGTAGACGGCCATGCGTTCTCAGTAACGACGCTGGAAGGTTCTTCGCGCACGTCAAGTCTATGCAGGAGCGATGACACGTAGTAGCCCTACCGATGTTTGTATAGCACTGAATGCGGAACCTTTCCAACAGAAACGCCAAGAACCAATTTCCGTCTGGCCAAGACAGGTCCACGTTGATATCACCCACAGTTACGATGGGAGTGGAGTCGGTAGGGGTGATCCAACGAAAGGCGTCAATCATAAAATTCTCCACGTTTTCCTTGGGCGTCCCGGGAAGAACGTAGACTGCTGCGACGATTTCGTCCTGTGTCTGCACGGCACACACTTGCCACACTCCGCGGCAACGACCTCGTCAGCAGTCGGTAACACAAATAGAGTAACGACCCCGTAGCCGGTCTTAGCGTATATTGTTACTGGGAGTAACAATATACGCCGCCCGAACAGAATTTAGAACAAAGGTACGAACATATTCATTGTCCTTATTAGTGGTCATCGTGACGATAGGTACGTACACACATTCGCGTATCACCTCTGTTATTAAATTTGTGTGTCAGATAAGACAATCAATGGCTCATACCCACTTAAGCAACGGAGCCACTGTGTAAGATCACGACGAACGCGCGAGCAGTGGCACGGGCGCGTTCTAGCTGTGGACGACGACGCTTGAGCCATTGCTGATGATGATAGTTTTTGGCCTACGCGCTCAGTCTACGCACGCAGCGATCCGCTGGAAACTAGCGTATAACAGCTCCGCTGTAAAACATTGACCTGTTCGGGTGTTAACCTTGTGCCCCAACTGCAGTCGTATCTAGCGCCCAGTACTACGTATGAACATATATTTACCCTCTTCGCGGTGATCTCATGGGCCCTGGCATGTTTGATCACGTTATGACGCGTCGATTGCTTCCCTCAACTGCCTCCGTGCTTACAATGGATGTGTATGACGCCGGTGCGGCTTAGCAAGCCTCTGTTTCAGGAGATATCGTAGACGGTGATTGGGTGGATGACACGAAGCTTTGGCTACAGTTTCAGAGAACACGCAAAAGCGCGTTCGGAGCTGATTAAGCTGCTTCCAAACGGGGCGAGCGGTGTATAAGGTGATTGTTCTAAAAGAGAGGCTAAATATGTATTCCAGGCTATGCGAACTTTCCGCTCATGAATTGAATCACGATTAGCGTGTTTTGATCTTGGTTCTTTATTGGACAAATATTTTGAAGCAGCGGCTTCTCATGTTTCTGACTCAGTAAAGTTCGTCGGTGCGGTCACTATCTGACAATTTTCTGCCTAATTGCTCGCGGGTGTGCTCAGTTCCGATATATTTCTTCTTGCTGCACACAAGGCTTGAAACGTAGCTGTTTTGTACATTGTAATACCTTGTAGCAATGATGTATTATCCCTAGTAACTCTCTTACTCTTGTGGGCCGTCACGAAACATTCAGCTTCAACCATTCGTGCACTATCGGTGTAGTCCGTAATTTATTGTGCATATATAGGGCGTATATATTCAAGTGTGCGCCCATTCACTTATTCTTCACGTGTTGGAAATAGAGTGGGCGTAAGCTTCCGTGCCAGTTGGAGTAGGTGTATGTAGATACCGTGCGCGAAACCTACTATGACAGGAGTCGGCGCTACTTCCTTATCATTGTTTAACGAGCGTGACTCACCCTTGCCGACGTTCTGGGGCTGAAGCCCTTTCTTTGAAGGTTAGCGATACAGAGCTGGCGGATGAGCAAATGTTTGTATACTTGAGAAAAGCCGTACAGTCGAGTGCAAAATATTAGAGACCACGGGAGCGGCGACTGAACTGCATGGCTGCGCCTTGTGACGGCTGCGCGCCGAAGTTCGAGAGCGCGTACTGCCCACGCGCGTCCTTTCTTATCTGCCAGCCTGCTCGTTCGCTCGCTTCAACCACGCGCGCACCGGAACGCGTGAGAGAGCGCAAGGTGTCACTTCTGCAGTCGCCGTCGAATCGCCCGAGTAATGATGTCGTCATATCGTGACGAAAACACTTCATTTGCACTGGCAGCGCTCGAAGCGCGCCACTCTCGGCGCCTTGCTTCTTGACGCTCCGCGGCGCGAAAAACAGGCTTCGCGTCACTTTTTCTGAAATCGAGTTTTGTGATAAAGTCACAAACTAGCGATGTCTTTTGCGCTCCACTTCCGGAAATTTAAGCATGATGCAATTATTTGTGGTACTGAGTCCAAATATCATGTACCCAGACACATGCGTGAAACCGCCGAATATCGAGCAGCTGGAGAGAAGAGCCAGGGAAGAGAACGGGGAATCATCGCAGAAGGCACGCGGGCAAGTACCGAGTGTCCGATCTACCAGTTTCAATGCAATGCAATGCATAGTTTATTGGGAAGAATAAAGAGTCCCGGCTCAGCTACGGGGCTGTGAAACGCCAGACACGCTTTGTACCGCAACACGGAATGCCACCCACGCGTCACCCACGTGCTGGCCCTCGCGATCTCCAAATTATGCGAGGCAGTCGCGCCACACTTCGATCGTTTGCAACGCGCCGCATGAGGCAGATTGTCCGCGCCATCCAGACAGCAGATTGTCCGCGGTAAAATGAAAACACGTATAGAGGTGCGCTCCAATTTCGCATTAGGAATTAACGTAATGGTCGGGGTTTCCTTTTCATTTACTGTTTCTGAGAACAAATCTGCGATGATTCCCCTTTCTCTTCTTCTCTCCAGCTGCTCAAAGTTCGGTGGTTTCACGTATGTGTCTGGGCGCATGATATTTGGACTGAGTACCACAAATAATTGCACCATGCTTAAGTTTCAGGAAGTGGAGCGCAAAAGACATCGCTGCTTCCTGACCTTATCACAAAACTTGATTATAGAAAAAGTGACGCAAAGCATATTTTTCGCGCCGCGCAGCATCAAGAAGCAAGGCGCAGAGAGTGGCGCGCTCCAAGCGCTGCCAGTGCAAATGAAGTGTTTTCGTCACGATATGACGACATCATTACTGGGGCGATTCGACGGCGACTGCAGAAGTACAGTGGCTAGCAGAAGTGACACCTTGCACTCTCTCACGCGTTCCGATGCGCGCGCGGTTGAAACGAGCGAACGAGCAGGCTGGCAGGTAAAAAAGTACGCGCTTGCGCAGTACGCGCTCTCCAACTTCGGCGCGCAGCCGTCAGATGCCGCAGCCATGAAGTTTAGTCGCCGCTCCCATGGTCTCTAATATTTTGCATTCGACTGTACGTCGACGGTCTTATTTAGGCGCTCGGTGAGGCCATTCGTCTGCGGGTGGTAGGCGGTGGTCGGGCGATGGCTTGTCTGGCTGTAGCGCAGGATGGCTTGAGTTAGTTCAGCCGTGAAGGCCTTACCTCTGTCGGTGATGAGGACTTCTGGGGCACCGTGACGCAGGAGGATGTTCTCAACGAAGAATCGGGCTACCTCGGCAGCACTGCCTTTTGCAAGGCTTTTGTTTCGGCGTAGCGGGTGAGGTAGTCCGTAGCTACGACAATCCATTTATTCCCGGACGTCGACGTCGCAAAAGGCCCCAGTAAGTCCATCCCGATCCGCTGGAACGGTCGGCGAGGTGGCTCGATCGGGGTTAGAAGTCCGGCTGGCCTTGTCGGCGGTGTTGTGCGTCGCTGACAGTCTCGGCATGTCCTTACTTAATGGGCGACGTCGGCAGAGAGGCGAGGCCAGTATTATTTTTCTTGTATCCTCGCGAGCGTGCGGGAAAAACCTAGGTGTCCAGCCGTTGGGTCGTCATGGAGAGCTTGCAGAACCTCTGGACGCAATGCTGGGGGTACCACGAGAGGTAGTTGGCTCGGAGAGGCAAGACGTTCTTCTTTAGGAGAATGTCGTTTTGCAAGAAAACGACGCCAATCCTCGCCTGAACACCTTCGGCAGAATGATGATCTTGCCTTCCAGGTAGTCTAAAAGGCTCCTTAGTTCCGTGTCGGCTCGCTGTTGTTTGGTGAATTCGTCGGCACTGATGGGTGCCAAGAAAGTGTCGTCATCCTGGTCGTCCTGTGGCGGTGGTTCGACGGGGTGCTTTCGCCCGGACTTGTAAACGACGTTGATGTCGAATGCTTGAAGTCTCAGACTCCATCGTGCGAGGCGACCTGAAGGATCCTTGAAGTTAGCTAGCCAACACAAGGCGTGGTGGTCGCTCACAACTTTAAAGGGCCTGCCATAGAGGTAGGGGCGAAACTTTGATGTAGGCCAGATGATGGCGAGGCACTCCTTTTCTGTTGTGGAATAATTTGCTTCCGCCTTTGATGGCGACCGACTAGCGCAACTTACAACCCTTTCTAGTCCGTCAGTCCTCTGCACAAGCACGGCGCCGAGTCCTACGCTGCTTGCGTCGGTGTGGACTTCGGTATCGGCGTTTTCGTCAAAATGCGCAAGTACTGGAGGCGATTGCAGGCGTCGCTTCAGTTCTTCAAATGCTTCGACTTGCGGCGTCTCCCACTTGAACTCGACGTCGGCCTTCATGAGATACGTCAGTGGCTCAGCGATCCATGAAAAATTCTTGACGAAGCGCCTGTGATAGGCGCACAGTCCAAGAAATCTACGCACTGCCTTCTTGTCAGCGGGCGGAGGAAAGTTGGCGAAGGCCGCAGTTTTCTGAGGGTCGGGGCACACTCAAGACTTGTTGATGACGTGGCCCAAAAACAAGAACTCCTCATATGCGAAGCGGCACTTTTCTGGCTCTAACGTGAGTCCGGAGGTTGTGATTGCTTGAAGAACTGTTTCAAGGCGCCGCAGGTGTTCTTCGAAGCTTGAGGCAAACACAACGACGTCGTCCAAATAGACGAGGCAAGTCTGCCACTTCAAGCCTGCCAGTACTGTATCCATGACGCGTTGGAAAGTCGCAGGTGCAGAGCAAAGACCAAACGGCATGACCTTGAACTTGAACAGTCTATCTGGTGTTATAGAGGCAGTCTTCTCCCGGTCCCTCTCGTCGACTTCGATTTGCCAGTAGCCGGTTTTGAGGTCCATCGACGAAGAATACTTTGCTTTGTAGAGTCGATCCAAGGCGTCATCAATCCGTGGGAGGGGGTATACGTCCTTCTTCGTGATCTTGTTGAGGCGACGATAATCGACGCAGAAACACAGGGTTCCATCCATCTTCTTCACTAACACCACGGGGAACGCCCACGGACTCTTGGACGGCTGGATGATGTCGTCGCGTAGCATTTCGTCTATTTGTAGCCTTATGGCCTCGCCTTCGCGCGCCGTAACTCAGTACGGGCTCTGACGGATTGGGAGGACATATTCGTCGGTTATAATGCGGTGCTTGGCGACAGGGGTTTGTCGAACTTTTGACGACGACGACAAGCAGTCCTTGTATTGCAGGAGCATAGCTTTTAGCTGTTCTTTATTATGCCTAGGAAGGTTCTGGTTGACGTCGAAAGTTGGTTCAGATGCTATAGTCGTCGTTGCAGGTGCACTGGAATCCGTGAAGGCGAAAGCACTGCTGGCTTGTACTATTTCGTCGATGTAGGCGACCGTGGTGCCTTTGTTAATGTGCTTGTATTCGGGGCTGAAGTTCGTGAGCATCACCCTTGCTTTCCCTGCACGTAGCTCAGCCATGCCTCTAGCGACGCAAATTTCACGGTCGAGCAGTAAGTGATGATCACCCTCGATGACGCCCTCCATGTCTGCAGGCACTTCGGTACCGACGGAAATCACTACGCTGCAGCGAGGCGGAACGACGACCTGTTCTTCAAGCACATTCAAGGCATGGTAACTTATGCTTGTATCCGGTGGTATCGCGTTGTGCGTTGAAAGCGCTATCGACTTGGACCTTAAGCCGATGACTGCACCGTGTTGATTTAGAAAGTCCATGCCTAAGATGACGTCCCTGGAGCAGTGCTAGAGGATTACGAAGCTCGCCGGGTAAGTGCGGTTGTTCACCGTGACTCGCGCTGTGCAGATTCCAGTCGACGTTATTAGGTGGCTTCCCGCTGTCCGGATATCGGGTCCTTGCCAGGTTGTTTTCACCTTCTTCAACTTGGCGGCGAACGGGCCGCTGAAGATGGAATAGTGTCGACGAGAGCGGTGACGTTATGACCATCGATTAGCACGTCTAAGTCGGTAGACCGTCGTCTGGCATTGCGGTTAAGTCGTGGCGTCGGATCACGGCTGCGTCGGCTTGCTCCGCTGCTGCTACGTCGTGTTGGCAGGTCTTCTTTAGGCGGCGAAGTGTTGTCGTCAAGGCTCTTGCCGGGCGGCGTGCTGATAATTCTACGTGATGATTCGCGAATCTTCTTCGTCAGTGGCGGAGGATCTTCGGAATTGCGTCGTACAGCAACCGAACCTCCATCGGTTGCTGCCTTTAGTTTCCCGGATAGGGGCTCACGGACCGGCCCCGGGCTGGGCCAGTGTATGGTCGGCGCTGCGGCGACAGGTAACGTCCTGGTGACGGCGAGCGCGAGGGTTGTCGTGGTTGCCACTGGACTCCGGCGAGGTAGTCAGCGATGTCGCGTGATCGCTCACCAAGCTGTGAACGTGGCGCGTTAACGGCGAACCCTCGTAGGCCCATCTCTCATTATGGGCATCGGCGGTAGACATGGCCGGCTTCCCCGCAGTGATAGCAGAGCGGGCGGTGGTCGTGCGCGCGCCAAATGTCCGTCTTCCTCTGGTAGCTGCGCTGGGCGACGGGCGGGCGTGCTGGCGGCGGCGGCGGCGGCGGCGGCGGCGGCGGCGGTGGACGACGGAACTGCGGCGTTACGGGGCCCTGGCGCGAGCGCGGAGGGGGGCCTTGACGACGGGCGACGGCGGTCATCGCTTGCGGCTGTGGTTGAGGCGATGCCGGAACTTTTGGCACTCCCAGTGACCGCTGAATCTCTTCTTTAACTATGTCAGCGATCGAAGTCACCTGAGGCTGGGGACCTTGGGAATAATTTCTGCAGCTCTTCGCGTACAACCGCTGTGATCATCTCGCGCAGGTCGTCGGCGCCTAGCGCTTGAGCTTCGGCGTAGTTTGTCAGTGCACGGCGGTTGTATTGCCTGGCTCGCATTTCAAGCGTCTTCTCGATCGTTGTGGCCTCCGAAACAAATTCTGCCACAGTCTTGGGCGGGTTGCGCATCAATCCGGTGAATAGATGCTCTTTGACGCCCCGCATCAAGAACCGAACTTTCTTTTCCTCAGACATATCGGGGTCGGCGTGGCGGAAGAGGCGAGTCATCTCCTCCGTGAAGATCGCGATGTTCTCGTTCGGCAATTGCACTCTGGTTTCTAATAAAACTTCGGCCCTTTCCTTTCGCACGACATTCGTCAATTTACCCAATAATAAACCAATTCTGCACGAAGACCGGGCGCGGTCGAGCAAAAAAAAAAAAAAAAAAAAGAACGCAGCCGGCGTGCTAGCTAGTGTTCAAAATGCGCGCTCCCAAAACCGAAACCGGAAGTGATATACACCGACCGCTTGGCGCGCTGCTGTCAATTCGGCCGCTGGGCTCTATGGGAGTGTCCCCTCTTGTTGAATTTCTTTCTCTATGGTTCTAGACAATTCGCGTCGGTCACACAATCAGATAACGTAAGTGTCGGTGAAAACAGGCAACGGAAAGACGCATCCATAATTCTAGAAACTTCCGATACACGCGCGTCCTGCGCCGAGCGATAACGTTTAACATTTGTTAGCCGGTGGAAAGCGGCCACCGGTGAAAGATAAACATGTATACGCGTCAACATCTTTTAACCGAATGTATTTATTGTAACACACGCCCCCCTCACCCTATGCATCTTCGTAGGCCTGTGAGGTATTTGTAAATAAACAAAATAAAATATTGAGGCGGGATCTAAAGGTATATGCGAGTTATATAGATTCTGTAAAAGCTCGGTACTCGTGAACTTCAAGAAAGACTAAAAAAGTCGTCGGTCCTTCATCTCCGTGAAGATAAATGATAAGCGAAGCTAATTAGCATCACACCAAAGGGGGGGTATAAGTACCCGTTCACAGTGCTGAACGCAGGCTGTTTTCCCTTGATTAAAGATCACTTACACGTACCGCAAACTCTAAACTTACCAAGGTCGTCTCCACTAGTAGCGTAATTTTCATTTAACACTTACAAAGCAGTGTGTCGCTGTTCGAGGGAGTGGATAGCATTGGTGAGGGATAAGTTGTTGCCGAACGACAAACGCTTGCGTTCGATGTCTCGAGTTTGCTCGGCAGCGTGGTTAGCCCGCCATTGCCACTTGCGATTATCCAAAATGAAATTGCTTCAAAATTAAATCTGTCCGCCACGTAAGGCAATGAATGGCTCGTACCCCCGTAAATGTGGCCTCCCTATTACGACGACAGAAGAGAAGTGAAAATCTACGCTGGAATGATGAGCGGCGACGGAGGCAGTTGTGGAAAAAAGAAGATGATGATCGAGCCATTGGTGATGATGATAATTTCTGTGATCAGACACGAACCTTCAAGCTACACAAAAACAAGCTTCACCTCTAAATAGTGTAACCGCACTTCTGTAGCTTCAATGCAAATGTTACAATCTATGGGAAGTGAAGAGGTTGTGAAGTGGTTCAATAAGTGATGCACACCTATGTATTTGGGATCTGTACTATTATTTATTTACAGAATACTGCAGGCCAACATGTGGCCCAGGCAGGAGGGAATTCGTTCATACAGAAATGAAATTAAATACGTTCAAAGAAAAGAATACATGCGAAATATGAAATAAATTGAAGCGTATGAGATACATTGGAATGATGATAATAAATACATTAAAAAACACATTCTACAAGCATACAAAGCAAGGGATTGAATTGAAAGGTAAAAAAAAAATTTTCAGGCCTAACGCAGCGAAGATAAACAACTAATCTTTCTCATGCGCCGGTTAACACGCATGAAAGTAGTCACGCGCTCCTACGTTTATTTCAAATGCAGTTTTTCAATGGCATGTGGTATGTTATTGGACAGGAATACATCGGCAGACCGAGAGTTCCAATCATTTATTGTTCTAAGAAAAAAGGAATACTTAAAGCAATTTTTGCGCGCGAAAATAGGGGTTATCTTTTCGGGGTAATGATTTATGGTGGGTCTAGCTGGTAGCGGCTGGCGACATGGTGAATGATCAAGTTGTAGTTCCCGTTTCCAAAGGCAGAAAAGCAATGTTATGCGTGCTACCTGTCCACGGGACTCTAGGGAGGCAATATTATTTTCATTAATGAATTGAGATGGGGAGTCATGACGTCCATAACAATTATATATGTAGCGAACGGCAAGCCTGTTTATGTTTTCCAGGTAATTTATATTTTTTTCGTGAATGGGTCCCAGACGACGCAAGCATATTCTAATCGCAACCTTACCAGTGTGTTGAATGCTAATTGTTTCACGGATGGAGGAGAATGTTTCAGCTTGCGTCTTAGTAGGCCAAGTTTACCTCGAGCAGACGCACAAACATTATCAGAGTGTTGCGACCAGGTAAGGCGATTGTTAATGGTTACACCTAAATATTTAAAGGAGTCTGTTTCAGTGACTGCAGATTGATTAATAGTGTATTTATATGCTAGAGGGTGTTTTTTGTTGGTGATGCGCATAAAAACGGTTTTTTTCTTCATTAATTTTCATTTCGCAGGTGTCGCACCAGTCAGAAATCGCAGTAGGACTATTGCTCAGGATCACCTGGCCATTGGAGTCTGATTCCTTTGTAAAGTAAGCAGTCATCCGCGAACAATTTAATATTCACACTATCGTCTATGCATGTTATTATGTCATTAATGTATACCAGGAAATGTAGCGGTCCGAGCACACATCCCTGTGGAACTCCGGAGTTTACGGGGAGACAACCAGAGTAATGGCTCTCAACATCGACGAATTGTCTGCGCATGCTCAACTATGCACAGATCCAGCTTACAATGTTAGGTGGAAACCCATAGTTGCTTAGTTTTGTTATCAAACCAAAATGAGAGACCCTGTCGAAGGCTTTGCTGAAATCTTGGAATATACCATCAACCTGGCCGGCTTTATCAAGAAAGGAGGCAAAAGCGTTAACGGTGGAGAGAAGCTGAGTAGTGGTAGAGAGCCTCTTGCGAAAGCCGTGTTGGCACGGGGACAGAATACCACGTTTTTCAAGAAATTCTGTCATGTAATTTGAGATAATATGCTCTAGACGCTTGCAAGATGTAACCGTCAGTGATATAGAGCGATAGTTTGATAGTAATGCAGGGTTACCTTTCTTAAGTACAGGCACAACACGAGCCACCCGCCAGTCTGATGGAACGATGCCACGAGACATGGACGAGCGGAAAATTACAAGAAGAAAATGTGAAAGCCACTCGGCATAGCGATGAAGGAAATCATTCGAAATACCGTCAGGACCGCATGTATTTTTCGTGTTTAGAATTAAGAGCATAGAAAATACACCCTTGTATGTTATAAAATCAGAATTTACGTTTTCGACATCTTCAGCAATGACCGGAGAGCACTGATTAGACTCAGAGAAGATAGAATGGACGAAATGATTAAATTTGGATGCCTGTTGTTGCTTATCTTGAATTATTTGACCATCAATGTTTAGGTGGTCAAGAGCTTGTCTCTTAGAGTTCAAATGTCGCCAAAATTTTTCAGGGTCAGTCTTTAAGAAATTCGGTGAGAGTGTGGGAGCAATAAAATTGCTTACCTGCTCTAATATTTTTAGTGAGTGTTTGTTTTAACTCTTCGAATACTGGGCCAAATTTTTTTTTTGCCTTCGGAATCATTTTACTTTTCGAACGAGGTGGATTATATCTTGATTGACCCAAGAATTTTTTCGGCGAACCTTCTATTTCCTAGTGATATATATAAAGTTATCAATGCAGAAGTGGCAAATAGATTTCAGCTTTAGCCATAGATAGTCAACCTCATCGCCAGAGAAGTCATCCAGTGCTAGTTCAAGGTAATCGATAACGGACTCGTCATTTGCTTTAGCATAATTTTTGACGGATTTGCATTCGCTAAGCGCGTTATTGTCTGAACTATCTGTTCTACATGTGAAGCACACAAGCCGATGATCTGAAATGCCTTCTTCAACGGTTATTTCAACGTCTCGAAGAGATCTGTGAAAAACCAGATCAAGAATAGAGGAAGCGGATCCCTGCACCGTGTTGGAACGTCAACTGCTTGCTCGAGATCGTAAGCTAACATTGTATCGAAAATTATTTGGTCCGCTAGAGTAGGTGATAAAAGTTTCTTCCAATTAATGCTAGGAAGGTTAAAATCGCCAGCCACTAATACGGTCTTTCTGCAATATTTAACAATATGTTCATGAAGCTTGGTTAAGAAATCTGACGTGGCACATGGCGGACGGTACACTGCTACAAGGTTAAACAAGAACCTGTACAAGTTGATCTGTAGACACAAACTTTCATGGTTATCAGTTTGTTCTAGTAACGAGACAATCGTGTTCTTGCTCACAATAACGGCCACACCACCGCCACGGGAAGTTAGATCCCTTCTGTATATATTGTAGGATCCAGGCACCAAGTCCTCGTCTTTTTTGGAGCCATGTTTCGGTTAATACTACTATATGAGGGTCCTGGCAAAGGAGTATAGTTTCTAGTTCTGCAGTTTTGTTAATTATGCTTCTTACGTTTACGTTAAAGAGGCGCAAATGCTGTGGCCAAGAAACACGTGGTTGTCAATTGCTATCCGCATTGACGCGTCTAGCAGGGAGCCTAACACGTGCCTTTTTGTCCTCGTCCCACACAAACGTGTCGTTGTCAATGATAAACTACGGATTGACAAGATACACTTTTTTTCTATTTGCCCTATCTCCTCTTGCACTCTCACACAGAAGCCTGCGCCTGCGCAGAGTGCGACGGGAATAATCATTCTCAATGAAGATACGTGTGCCTTTCAGTTTCTTAGCATTTTTTAGAATGCATTGCTTTTCATGGTAATCCTGCAGGTACAAAATAGCCGGCCGATTTTTGTTATTACTACGACCAAGCTTGTGAATTCTACCAACCGACGAACAATTCACCCCAAGCTTCTGGTCGAATATTTCGTTTACGATTTTATCTTTTAGTTGACCTGCGGTTTCATCGGGCGCTTCAGGTACACCGTAAACAACCAAGTTGGAACGACGGCTGCGGTCTTCAAGTTCTACCAACTTTTCTGACTGCGGAGTGACAGAACCGCAAAGTGATTCAATAGCACTATTAATGTCGCTAATTTGGTCTGTAGACTGTTTAACCTCTTGCAGAAGTTTATCAAGTTCCACTACCCTGGCACTGACTGCAACTAAAGCAGCCTGTGATACCGTCAACTGGGATTTCAGTTCTGCAATAGCTCGAATTACTGCATTCTGGCCTGCCGCGATATCACTTAGCGTGCTCTCGATGTCAGGGCCAGGATTTGACTCAAACATCTCCGCAGACAAGGAGCTCGCACACAAGAAAACATTCGTACATGATATGCAGGAGAGTGCCTGAGCATGGCACAACTACAAGAACTTTATTACCAGATTTTACAGAAGAATGCGAGTAGCTAACCTGAATTACAAAAGGACGACGAACGGTCAGCGTTGCTGACAACTTCACTTCGCCATGCCCACTGATCCAGGAGCATTGAAGTTCAGGCTTTATAGCTTCGAGAAGATGTGACGTCACTGATCGCCGCGCCACGGTGATACGGACGGGCAGATAAACAGATGAGCCAGGAAAACGGGTCGGGAAGAGATGGCATGCTGATGCGGGATCCAGGCATAGAATGGGCAGCGGCAGACCAGCAGTACCGGCACACGCACTGCCAAGAAGAAATGCCTGGATTACAAAAGGAAGACGAACGGTCAGCGTTGTTGACAACTTCATTTCGCCATGCCCACTCTTTAACGTCGACTAAGCGGGGTGGTGATGACACGTTTTTCAATTAAAAATGTGGCACACGTATGCAAGTATACATATTTAAGCATTCTATACCGTTGTGCCAAGTGATACATACCCGTTTCGGAGGTTTGGCCACGAATGCACGTATACCGAATGGCCAATACCCAATCGGCCAAAACTAGGCAAGTCGAATATGAAAACTTTAAGATAATCAGAGTGTTGAAAATATTTAAAAGAGGTGTTTATGGTTTAGAGATATCCATGAGCCTATATTCAGGCAGCAGCAAATCTGGCCAGATGTTCAAACGATGTCTCTTCTTCGTACAGTTTTTCACCGGCTTGGCTGTTTTCCGGGAGAATACAACGAAGGCCTTCCAGGATGCACCACCACTCACATGTCATCACATGCTGATGTTTGCGCATGCGCGCGAAGACTGCCCTATATCTGCCCTGGAAGATAGTCATGGTCTGTTCACCACGGCATTCAACAAGCTACTGACCTCTGCTACCGGTGACGTCAACCTGGATGGCCCGCTAATCCCAGTCATGACGCCACCTCCCTTCAGTATAAAAGACTCGCCGCAGCAGTGGGCAAAGCAGCAGCAAAGCTAGCCAGATTTTCAAACGATGTCTCTTCTTCGTGCAGGTATGCTACCTGAATAACGCTTATTGTATTCGATCTGACAACCGCTTCCTGTTGCTGATGCCTTGAGTACACGAATGTCTTTCTACGTGTATTTCTGTATGTACTGATCTTATTTACTGCATGAGCAACCTACTATTGAGTGGCGATATTGAAAAACGTATCCTTCAAAACGCTCCGCCACTCAAACGGATGATTCTGGCTCTATGATATACGAAATGTTCGCTGAGCTTCTTGCTGGGCAAAGTAGGATAACACAGGATATGGCAGACATGCGAACATCTATCGACGCTCGCTTTGAGGCCATAGAAAAACGAATAGTTGATCTTGAGCAGCAGGCACCCACGTTTAGCGCAGCACAGTACGATAACCTACAGAGCCTGATTCAGAAAGTGTCCTCCACTATATCCACACTTTCTTCACAAAATATTGTTTTAGAAAATCGCTCGCGTCGGAACAACTTTATTCTTTATGGTCTAGCAGAATCTGAGCATGAGAATAATTAATTGCTGCAATTGCAAGTTATAACATTTTTACTGACGTGCTCAAGCTTGATTTTCCCCACATTGAGCGATTGCATAGGCTTGGTGGACCTAGAGGTGGGAGACCTCGCCCCGTCATTTTGAAGTTCCTGGGTTTTCGTGAGAAGATTAGTGTTCTATAGAATGGCTATAAACTAAAAGGGTCCCAGCGGCATATATCCGAACATTTTTCTTGGAACATACGCTCCATCCGTAAAAAACTACAGCACCATTCCATAACAATGGTTCAGATGGTACACCTGAGGTACGACCATGCGTTTGTTGACAATCAGCTCTACAGTTAGCACGTTGTTTCCAACTCGCTTGTGAAAGCTCGTGATGGTGCCACGTCCCTCAAGGGAGCAATACTGCATTTAACAATGACAGGCATCATGAACTTTGTATAGTAAATCTGAACGCAAGAAGCCGATCTAAGAAATATTCAAGCTTTTCCTCTTTGGTGGCATCACATTCCCCGCATCTCACCATGTATAAGCGCTTGGAGCAGCCCGCGGCTATGTGCTAAAAGGCCGAAAGCACATGGCCAATCGTAAAAGAGCAGATATATTGAATTTAATAGGACAACAAGCAGTACCAACAGTGAGCTGTCCAATACCACTCTGAGGACGACTGAGACCCCTGTGAGGCATTAAGGGAAAAGGATTATCAATGGTTCCAGAAATTCCCGAAGACAAAGCAATATTATTGGACATTTCTGTGCCAATAAAACGCATGCAGGAAATTTAGTGAATGAAAAACAAAGTTACGGATCAGAACTCGCTGCCGGACTTGTTAATTCCCATTTTCTCGTTGTTTAAAGGCACAAAACTACATAAAGGAAATAATACGTGAAGTAGGGAGAGCCGGACCTGTTCGTGTGCGTATTGTTGTAGCTTGTTGATAGTTTCGCGGTGAAGAAGTGCACCAGTGAACTGCAAATTCAGAGGACTAAGTACGGTGTGATCAGCTAGCGGCTGTCGGAGCCATTTTTTAAAATATTCTACCATGTTGGTCACGTTACTTCCACCTGTGTAGAAAATTCGCGCCTGCTTCCTCCTCACAACATATGGGTGAAGGGGCGGGGTACGGAGCTCCGCACATGGAGCTCCGCAGTGGACGTCGCGTTAGCCTAACCACGATGGCTGACGGTTGCCCACGGTCCACGGATCTTCAGTGTATTTTGTTCTTGCTGTCATTTACAGCGAAAGCTGTATATGGCTAGGCGAAACGAAAACCCGTTCGTCCAATGTTTCTCTAAACGTCTCCATTGGCTGCGCCATCAGTTACGTCGTTCTCTACGTTGCACCCAAGCGCGCGCACCATTGGCAGCGCCGTTAGTGACGTCTCTCTCTGCGTCATACCTGCTCTGCCCGCAACGCCGGCTCCTTGGCTGGCCGTTGTCGCGTGCGTTCGATATCACTAGTTAGCTCGTCGTCGCGGTTAGCAGCGGCCACCCGCCATTGGCCCTTGCGTTTCACTTCGCGATTTGAACGTGGACATTTCGTCGCAGCCGAAGCCAAAGTGCCGTTCGCGAAACTCTCCTCCGAAAGCGGCCGTTGGCCCGTCGAACGCGTTCCCGCCATTGCCATGTTGACGCTGCTCTGCCCGCAACGCCTCCTCCTGGGCTCGCCGTTGTCGCATGCGTTCGATTATCTCGAGTTAGCTCGGCGTCGTGGTTAGCAGTATCAGCCCGCCATTGGCACTTGCGTTCCACTAGAAACACAAACATGTAACCAATAATTGAGAAGCGCTTCCATACAGCGTCGGGATTCACCCACTGCTAAAAACCGGGGCCGCACCGTTTCAGCTTCGCTGGTTAACCATTTGTATGGAGCGCTTGGGCGGTGTTTTTTTTTCTTTAAAGCGAAGCTTCCTTTGCATCTTCTCCCTACTGTGTAGGTACTCACTGCTGGTGCCAATGATGATTATACAACTTGGACTTTTGGATATTTAACACTGGGTATCAACTTCAATCGAGTACTTGGGGCACTGGAGATGCGTCACTGGCTATGTGTCTGAATAGACAACTTGGCGCACTGGGCACCTGCTCCATGTGAGTCGCATAAATTAAGAACTTGAAACTTACTGGCTCAACATCATTTGCTGAGTTTACGTTTCATGTGGTTACTTAGACCTAAAGGTCCATTTTTTAGCCAAGTGGCACAGTATGAGCAAGAATTCCCCTGCCGGGCCCTAGCTGTGCTTTCTCTGTTTCCAAAGGATCACTGCAGCCAGGTTTCGAAGGTTGACCATTTTCACGCCAACATCAAGTTTAAGATGGTCCACTGAATTGCAGCACTTCCAATTGCCCTGGAGCAGCAAACGTTGCAAAACACGAAAGATGGAACTTACATTGACGAGCCGGTAATGGCGAAATCCACCCTAAATTTATACATGAACCAATCTGGTCTGGCGATTTCTTTATGGTGCCGCTTTTCCAAAGAAATAGAGTCAATAGGACCCTGCTTTATAGTCTGCCGGCGTTCCTCTCCCCTGAATAAAATGAGTTCAGAAAGACCAGCAAAGCTTACCATTGCTCTCTCGTGTGCTGCTGTCTTTCGGAGCATCTGTGCTGGAACACCTTCACAGGGGTTTATGCATCGACGTAGATAAGTTTATTTGCCAAAACAGTCCATTTCATTGTTTATCTCAGCGGTCATTTCTTTCTTCGTTCAAAGCCTCGCTTACTTGTTTTTTTATCAGAGTGAATGTTCAAGATAAGAGCTCTATATTACACTCGCTTTCACTTATTTACCATTATCATATTTCTTAATGCATACCTGTAACACAATTCTGAAATCCGCTCATTTCTTAGCCCGAGTGGGCAGGTGCCACCACCTTTAAGATCATGGTCATCACCATCATGTTCAACTAGGCATGTGCCATTAGGAGTAATGTGGATATTATTCGCCAACCCCCGATAATGAGTTTATGCTACTGGATAGGTGTTTGAACAGACAAGTACAAGAAGCAAGAATTAATCGCAAGGATCGTAACAGCGCAAGCAAGACACGGACAAAAGGAAGGAAAAACGACAACACGGCGCTGACTCTCAACTGATATTTTATTGAAGGATCGTCTAACATATATACAAAAATTCAAAGAACCATGACTTGCGCAATACACAGTGGTACATCAAGGCTGTGGCGACAAACTAGGCATAATCAAAAGTTGCAGAAGTAGCGAAATTCCTTGTCATGAAGAGCGATCGACTGCTCGCTGATGCATTCCTTGCCCCTAATCATTATATTGTATGCCTCAGCGATTTCTCTTGTCAACTGGTTAGTGTGTTTAAACATGATAGAAGTCTTGTGAAAAACGGGGCGACACCCGCATCAGTTACAATGTACCGGAAGATGACGTGGTTCAACCCCTTGAAGAGAGAGCTCATGCTCCCTAAGTCGTACATTTACACAGCGTTTTGTTTGGTCCACATACTCATTACCACAAGATAACGGTATTGCATACACAACGTGCTTAAGACATTTGATGTAGCTGTTCACATGTTTAACAGTGCATTTCCCTTTTGCATGCTTATCTTTGAGCATATTGTCAATAATCGGACATATGCGCCCTATCTTATGTTTCGCGGAAAACCAAACATCAATACAGTACCTAGAGCCTACGTTATTTAGCCTATGCGCCATTTTGTGCACATAAGGAACTACCGCGTTTTTTCTTTTTTCATCTGACTTAGTTTTTCTGCCTTTGTTACTTATGTTTTTGACGCCAAGAAGCATACTTTCACACACACAAGAAATGAGCACATTTGGGTAACCAGAGTCTTTTAAACGAGTAACTTGATCATCAAAGGCAGCCTTGGTCATATGTATACACGACTTCTTCAGTGCAGCATTTAAGACAGTCTTCGTTATAGCTCTCTTCACAATCTTAGAATGACCTGAATTGTAATTCAAAATAGTCTTTACAATGTCGATTTATCAGGCGTAAATCACCTAATATAACTTGCAGGAAACACAACTGTAGCCAGGGAATATGCGCAGTGCTTATATGATTGTCAACTAGCTGCTTTTTACATGCATTAAAACTTCTCTTGGCTAAATGCAATATTGAAAAAAAAAAATTCATAGCCCTTCCCCTTTCGAGGAAACGGGGGTTAGCGAAGCTTGTGGCAAGACAAAGCTGTCGCAGGCGTTCCGCTTCGTTTGCCCGAGACTCAGGGGTAGGCGACTCTTCGCTGACGTTTCGCCTAGGCTTCGGAAGCCCTCACGCTAGAATGGGCACGTCTACGACGAGCCCTTTCCTGAGCGAGTTCACGGTACCGTTGTTAAAACATAGCCTGCTCCTCCACGGCAGGAACCCCGCGCTGCCTTCCCATCCGGACTCCGAAACTGATCTGAGGCGAGGGAATCCCGGTGGAGCACGAGCCAACCCCTTTCCTCCCCTTTCCCTCCCCAGGACACGCCAGACGACCCTGATTAGTCGCGCGCGTCACGTGATCCGGTGCCGGTGCAGCTTTGCCCGCACGTGCTCTTTTTAGGGGCGAAGCTCCTTATAGCGGCACCCGTTCGTCCCCGTCGTCGTCGTCGTAGTAGTAGTGTGTAACCAGTCTGAAAGAAATGAGAAAAAAAATTCCGAAGTTGTGTTCGTAGCGCGGAATCGAACCAGGGACCCCTCGCTTCCGAGCGCGCGGCGTTAGCCCACTACGCCACGAAGCGGACATGGACACACGCACCACGATGGCAATAAATACCCAACATTAACGAAAGGCCGCGTTTCTAGCGCGTTTCTAACGCGTTTGTGCTAGCGCGTTACGGCCCGTGTAAGAAGCTGGTGTAAGACGCTGTGGCCTCTCCGCCTTACCTTCAACGCGTTTCGAACGCGCTGCCCAAAGCGGTGGCAAGTCAAGTTCAAGTCGAGGAGCGTTTATGAATACGGGGGGTATACTCTCTCGGCAGTCATGTGATGGCGTCGGCAAACGCGGTGCACGTTCCGGCATGTGTAAATGGCTGCGTAAGACGCTGTGGCCGCTCCCCCTTACTAGAGAGTACTGCACGTGTCTAACGCGTTTGTGCTAGCGTCCCCTTAAGCGGGAGATCCGATGATTCCCTCCGGAGCTTCGCCCACTCATCATCATTCACCCCGTGGATATGCTGTGAATTTTTTTTCTTCCTTTCTTTTTTCTTTCTTTCTGTCATTCCTTCTGTTTTTCTTTCTTGTCCCTGGCTCATATCAGCATATTCCTGGCTCATACCCGCATATCCAATGCGGGTATTCGCCACACGTGACTTTTTGCGTGACTACACCGCCACGGAAATATGTAGCGCAAAACAAGCTTCGCTTGAAAAGAACGCTAGAAGCGCAATTGAATACTGCAAAAATATAAAATTTATTTCACATTTTCCGAGTATATTTATATATCTTCACGAGATCTAAATACTCTCGCTATTTCTCGCTGCTATGGAACTGTCTTACCGGAAGACTGCATACTCTTGAATTGCGGGAAACCTCAGAATGCTTGTCAATATATTTATTTAGCAATACTGCCGATCTCTACTGCCGATCATAGCAGGGAGGCGATACATCTAAATTCAAAAGAAGTACAATCAAATCATTTATAGAATGCAAAACGCTGAAGTAATGAATACATAAAGATCAATAGTCCAAGTGTTTCGGGTCTACAGCCAACATGATAAAGTAGAAACTGTACAAAAAAATAGCCCGCACCAATTTAATCGCAAGCCTCGATCACATACCCCGCACAAAATAGGAAAACATCCTTCGCGGTGGAAAATTTGCGGCGTTGAATTACACATTAATGCTTTCGCATTAACAACTCATAACCACTACTTAGGTGTCCTCGAATTTTATTGTTTGTAGCGCTTGGCGCTCTCCACACTTCGCCCTTCCATCTAAAACATTGTAATGCTAGCCTTTATATACCTGGAATGATCGTACGGCAACTCTGCTACCATACCGGAAAGCTATTTTGCGACGGAATAGACACAGCAACAAGAATGGGCGGTGCACGTGATGGCTCTCTACTGATCTACACTGCCTAGAGAATGCACCTAGTGGTTCGACAGTCTGGGACGCCTGCCGAGTTTTGGGCTGGCAACAGCACTGGTGTGATGAAAAAATAGCTACGAGAACCAGCTGTTGATTTTGTGATTATGTACTTCGCGACTAATAAAGGCTCGGCAAAGGAGCAGCACGCTTAGAGGCGGCGATATCAAGTAACTGTAACGGCACAATATGCTCAGATTTGTTTGCAAGACATGGGGATGTGAGAGCTTGACAATAGCAGTGTAGTTAAGGCGGACCCATTACTGGGAATATTCCCTCATACAAGCATTTTTTTTACTGGAAACACCTTGACACCAGTGCATCCCGACCTTCGACATCTGACCTGACCAAATAATGCCGCCCATATAAATACTTTAAAACAAAATAAATGTTTTACTTAGCTCCAGTCATGAAAGAAACTCGTATAACAAGTCGCAGGAAATATAAATGCACAGAATCAAGCTGTGCGAGTAAAGTGTTAGTTTATTTTGTATTTGATGGCATACGAAGAGGTCTTCATGGTGGCGTGGAGCAGAGGTAGAACTCCCGATTTCAAATCTGAAGCTCGTAAGTTCGCATCATACTCCAGTCCACTACATTTTCAGGCATGGAGTGGTGCCTGACACCGGCAAAAAATATATTGCCGAGAGCTAGTGGGGCTATACTAGTTGAGGTGCAACCAAGCTAGGCAGGCCCACTAAGCTTCATCAAAGTCACTCCCTCACCAGAACAGGAATTGGCCTCTCTGGTGCAGTATTCGGCCACAACCTCCCTCATGACTACGACAATTAATCCATGGCCCTCATTCCCCACCGGCTGCGGAGCACCTGACCAAGGCGGCGGTCACACCTGCGACGTGGCAGAGGGTGCTAAGAATTTCTGGGTCCGGACAGGCCACCAATGGAAACTGAACCTGGCAACGTTCAACACGCGCACCCTCTCGAGAAAGGCTAGCTTAGCAGGACCATTTGAGGAATTATCAGGCATTGCCTGGGATATTGTTGGCCTTAGTGAGGTTAGAAGAACTGGTGAGGCTTACACAGTGCTGACTAACGGCCACGTCCTCTGCTACAGAGGTCTTCCAGATAAGAGAGAATCCGGGGTAGGATTTCTAGTCCATAACACCATAGCGGGCAACATTGATGAATTCTACAGCATTAAGGAGAGGGTAGCAGCCGTCGTAATAAAGCTGAATAGGAGGTACAAAATGAAGGTAGTACAAGCCTACGCCCAAACCTCCAGTCACGATGATGAAGAAATAGAACAGTTTTATGAAGATGTTGAATTAGCAATGAGAAAGGTGCAAACTGAGTATTGTCTCGTAGTAGTGACGCTGAAGAAAACAGTCGTAAAAGCGTGTACGACGAAACTGGTTGTTTATTGGGCGAACCTGTGCCCACAAAAGCAATCTACACTCAAAGCACAACGATAGCGGTGAACACAGTCGGCGATCGTCGAAAATCTAATCTGCGGTGAAACGCGCCGGCTTTTATACATGTCATCGAATGTTGCAGATTAATCACTGGTACCCGCAGTGTCTTCCAGAAAGTTCTAGACAATTCGCGTGGGTCATACAATCAGATAACATAAGCGTCGGTGAAAACAGGCAAAGGAAAGAAGCATCAATAACGTTCTAGAAACTTCCGATACAGGCGTGTCCTGCGCCGAGCGATAACGTTTAGCATTTGTTAGCCGGTGGAAAACGGCCACCGGAGAAAGATAAACATGTATGCGTGTCAGTATACTGTAGTCATGGGGGACTTCAATGCAAGAGTGGGGAAAAAGCAGGTTGGTGAGCAAGCAATTGGCAACTACGGCATCGATTTTAGGAATGCAAGAGGAGAGATGTTGGTAGAATTCGCGGAAAGGAATAGGCTCCGAATAATGAATACCTTCTTCAGGAGGCGCAGCAACAGGAAGGGGACCTGGAAAAGCCCCGATGGAGAGACAAGGAAGGAAATAGATTTTATACTCTCAGTCGATCCAAGCATAGTGCAGAATGTAGAAGTGTTAGGTAAGGTAAAGTGCAGTGACCATAGGTTACTAAGGTCTATGATTTCTCTCAAATTGAAGAGAGAGAGAGAGTGAAATTAGTCAAGAGGAAACAGGCCAACCTAGAGGGAGTACGGGTAAAAGCAGACCAATTCAGGCTGCTGCTTGCAAACAAATATGCAGCTTTAGAAAAGGAAGATAAAGACAACATACAGGTAATGAATGAAACCGTAACTAGGTTGATCTCAGAAGCAGCAATTGAAGTGGGAGGTAGGGCACGAAGGCAACCAGTAGGTAAGCTCTCCCATCAAGCAAAGGACCTAATAAAGAAACGACAAAACATGAAAGTGTCCAACTCAAGAGATCAGATAGAATTCGCTGAACTTTCAAAACTGATCAACAAGAAGAAATAAGGGATATTCGAAATTATAACGTGGGAAAGATTGAGGAAGCCGTAAAATATGGACGCAACATGAAATCAGTAAGAAGAAAGCTTGGCATAGGACAAGGCAAGATGTATGCACTGAAAGATAAGCATGGTAATATGGTAGCAATTTCGATGACATAGTAAAAGCAGCGGAAGAATTCTGTACTGACCTGTACAGTGCCCAAAACAGCCAAGCTACTTTCATTCGAAATGGTGATGAACCGGATACAGAGGCTCCTTCTATAATTAGCCATGAAGTTAGAAGGGCCTTGAAAGACATGACCAGGGTAAAAGCTGCTGGAGAAGATGGAATAATAGTAGATTTAATCAAATATGGAGGAGATATGATGCTTGAAAAGCTTGCGACCCTTTATACCACCACTTCAAGTGCACCAGAGAGCTGGAAGAACGCCAACATTATACTTATACATAAGAAGGGAGACGTTAAAGAATTGAAGAATTATAGACCCATAAGCTTGCTCTCAGTATATTGTATAAAATATTCACTAAGGTAATCTCAAATAGAATCAGGGCGACACTTGAGTTCCGTCAACCAAGAGAACAGGCCGGCTTCAGGAAGGGATATTCTACGATGGATCATATCCATGTCATCAATCAGGTAATCGAGAAATCTGCGGAGTACAATCAGCCTCTCTATATGACTTTCATAGATTATGAAAAGGCATATGATTCAGTAGAGACACCATCAGTCATAGATGCATTGCATAATCTAGGAGTACAGGAGGCATACGTGAATATCTTAGCAAATATCTACAAGGATTCCACAGCTACCTTGGTTCTCCACAGGTAAAGTAGAACGTTACCTATCAAGAAAGGGGTCAGGCAAGGAGACACAATCTCTCCAATGCTATTCACTGCATGCTTAGAAGAAGTATTCAAGCTCTTAGATTGGGAAGGCTTAGGACTGAGGATCAACGGTGAATATCTCAGCAACCTTCGGTTTGCAGATGACATTGTCCTATTCAGCAACAATGGAGACGAATTACAACAAATGATTGAGGACCTTAATCGAGAAAGTGTAAGAATTGGGTTGAAGATGAATATGCAGAAGACAGATAATATTCAATAGCCTGACAAGGGAACAAGAATTCAGGATCACCAGCCAGCCTCTCGAGTCTGTAAAGGAGTACGTTTATCTAGGTCAATTACTCACAGGGGACCCTGATCGTGAGAAAGAAATTTACACAAGAATAAATTTGGGTTAGAGTGCATAGGGCAGGCATTGCCAAATCCTGACTGGGTGCTTACCACTGTCATCGAAAAGAAAAGTTTACAATCATTGCATTCTACCGGTGCTAACATATGGGGTAGAAACTTGGAAGTTAACAAAGAAGCTCGAGAACAAGTTAAGGACCGCACAAAGAGCGATGGAACGAAAAATCTTAGTAGTAACGTTGAGAGACAGGAAGAGAGCGGTGTGAATCAAAGAACAAACGAGGATAACCGATATTCTAGTTCACATCAGGCGGAAGAAATGGAGCTGGGCAGGCCATGTAATGCGTAGGATGGATAACCGGTGGACCATTAGGGTTACAGAATGAATACCGAGAGAAGGGAAGCGCAGTCGAGGACGGCAGGAAACCAGGTGGGATGATGAATTTAGGAAATTTGCAGGCGCAAGTTGGAATACGCTAGCGCAAGACAGGCGTAATTGGCGATCGCAGAGAGAAGCCTTCGTCCTGCAGTGGACGTAAATATAGGCAGATGATGATGAAGAAGAGGTCTTCCATGGGTGGGATGCTACGCCAGTTCTGACATTTGATAGGTGCGCGTAGCCACAGCTGGCGGCTCAATCATACGAACCCTAAGAAACCTAAGTCTATTATAAAAGGCTTGCAGCCGTCGTATCGTAAAAATACGGAGCGTCTTACTTCTGTCCCAAGTTCATTGCGTCTGGTAAATCAGCCGAAAAATCTGGTTTGCTAATGTTATGAAACTGAGTGGTCTGACAAATCACTTATGTCTGTTTTGGACTATTTGCAACAAGCCTGACTAAGCAATACAGCAACTATGATACTCCACAAAATATCTAGACAACCTTTTGCGCATCAGTAAATAGCCCCATCGCCCTGTTGATGTGTGATCTGACAAATCGTACTACCTTCTTGTATTGCACATCAGTAAAGTTTGACAGGCCTGAGCATGACCTATAGGAAATCTTTTGCCGTCGTCCTTTAGAGTTCGAAGGGGTGCTTTAAGAAACACTAAATGTTTTATTGCGATAGCAATTATATGGACACTCAAAAGCAGATTTCTGCCGTCGGCGTCGCCGTCGCCGTCGCCGTCGCCGTCGCCGTGAGGTTCCGTATGACGTCAATGGAGATGAAATCGTGGCCGCGCGCCGCCGAACGCTGTATGTGCGAGTGAAAGGGCGCGAGGGACGCGCTCTTTCTCGGGGAGTGAACGCACGGCGGAGAACAAACGCGCGTTCTGCGCCGTGCTTCCTTAAGGGCTGCAGAAGTAGGCGTCTCTTTCCTCCTTTACAATCACCATATATGTAGAGCAAACGCGCCTTCTTGCAAATGCGCGAGAGGCCGTGGGGGAGGGGGGGAAGGGGGAGGGAAGGGAGGCGACGTTTAGCTGCGGCACCAAGTGCCTATTTATATCACAGGCTCCGGCAACAGTCACCAACGCCGCACGCATTTTGAGCGAACGCGGGCAAAACGCCGATGGCGTCGACAACAGTTCTGCGCGTTGCCGGTGCTGCTGCATGTCCAAGTTTATACAGCTGATAAAGCTAATATCACTACTCCGTATAGCTCTCTACAAATTTGCTGTCGCAATTGATGCTTCACCTTTCAGGTGAAACTGCGACAACTTTTATTGCGATAGCAATTATATGGACACTCAAAAGCAGATTTCTGCCGTCGGCGTCGCCGTCGCCGTCGCCGTCGCCGTCGCCGTGAGGTTCCGTATGACGTCATTTGGAGATGAAATCGTCGCCGCGCGCCGCCGAACGCTGTATGTGCGAGTGAAAGGGCGCGAGGGACGCGCGCTTTCACAGGGAGTGAACGCACGGCGGAGAACAAACGCGCGTTCTGCGCCGTGCTCGCTTAAGGGCTGCAGAAGTAGGCGTCTCTTTTCTCCTTTACAATGACCATATATGTAGAGCAAACGCGCCTTCTTCAGACGCGCGAGAGTCCGTGGGGGAGGGGGAGGGAAGGGAGCCGACGTTTAGCTGCGGCACCAAGTGGCTATTTATATCAGAGGCTCCAGCAACAGTCACCAACGCCGCACGCATTTTGAGCTAACGCGGGCAAAACGCCGATGGCGTCGACAACAGTTCTGCGTGTTGTTGCTACCAAAGCCGCTCACCTTACTTCGTATGACATTGCTCTGTTGCTATCGCATTCATTGCTTCGCCCTTAGGGCGAAACTGTGACATTTTTTTTATTGCGATAGCAATTATATGGACACTCCAAAGCAGATTTCTGCCGTCGGCGTCGCCATCGCCGTGAGGTTCCGTATGACGTCAATGGAGATGAAATCATCGCCGTGCGGTGGTAAGTGGTTCTTGAGGGAAAGGGAAAGGTTGGCGCTATCTTCTGCAGCCCTTGAGGGAACGGCTCGAATGGGTGGCCCGCGCCTGCGGGTTCCTCGCGGACCAGCAGACAGGCTTCCGGCGCCGAAGGTGCACTGCGGACTCCATCGCAGACGTCGTCTCCACCCTGGAGGACGCCAGGGCCAGCGGAGACCT
Source organism: Dermacentor silvarum (assembly GCF_013339745.2). NCBI lineage: Eukaryota > Metazoa > Arthropoda > Arachnida > Ixodida > Ixodidae > Dermacentor > Dermacentor silvarum. Next base: position 48,979,436 of record NC_051156.1, on the reverse strand, counting down.
CGCCATGCTCCTCCTCATCGACGTCAAGGGGGCGTTCGATGGCCTCCCACATGCGGTCGTCCAGCAGGCTCTGGACCTCCTGGGCATTGGCGGCAACCTGCGGCGGTTCCTGTCATCGTTCCTGAACGACCGCACCCTCAGGGTCCGCGTGGGCCATGCAAGGAGCACTCCCCGTCCGGTCGCAGCAGGCGTACCACAAGGGTCAGTGGTGAGCCCGTTTCTCTTCAACCTCGCCCTGGCCCGGTTGCCTGCTGCACTGCCGACCGACCCTCATTACAAGGTGGAGTGCTCCATCTACGCGGATGACATCGCCCTGTGGGTGCGGGGACCGCCACAGTCAAGCCGCCACGTGTGCCTGGCCCTCCAGAGAGCCCTGGACACCACGGCCGCCTACCTGGGAAGCATCGGACTCTCGGTTTCGACGGGGAAGACGGTGGCCCTCCTCGTCCACCCGAGAGCAGCGGCACGGCGCTCAGCTCCCCGGCTGCAGCTGGAAGGCGTGCGCATCCCATGGAGTACGACTGTGTCGTACCTTGGGCTGCGCATCGACCACCGGCTAACCTGGCGACCGGCAGTCGGGGCCATGCAGACCCAGACCATCAGGGTCCGCAAGGCCGTGTCGCAGCTCCTTGCTCATGGAGAGGGCTGCTCGGTGAAGTGGGCCCTGCGGCTCTACGAGGCGGCGGCCACATCACGCCTGCGGTACGCCCTCCCGCTGGTGGCGCTGCCGCCACGCCGCCTCGAAAAGTTGGAGCTGCAGCACCGGGCGGCCATCCGACTCTGCCTGGGCGTCCCCCGGAGCTCCCAGATTGCCGCTACCCTTGCGGAGGCTGGAGCATGGCCCCTGTCGCTCCTCTTCCTGCAGCAGGGGCTGAGGCACGTCGACCGCCTCCACCATGCTCCTGATGGCAGAGGCCTGCTGCGTCGCCTCCAGTCCCGGCCTTCCTCAAGGATGGGTCAGCTGTGCCGCCTCTACGAGGAGGTGGTTGGCAACCCACCGCCGAATGCGGTACAGCTGCCCCCACCGCAGAGGCCTCCTGTCCCCATCGCCACGGAGCTGCCCGGGATTTCGAAGAGGCGCTCACCCGCTTGCGCCCTGCAGCAGACGGCCGCCTGCCTCCTGGACGCGACCCTCGGAGACCACCTCCTGGTGTACGTCGACGGTTCGGTGGTACCGGACACCGGCTCTGCCACGGCGGCCTGCACGGCACCAGCCCTGCAGAAGAGCAGGCAGTGTCGACTGCCCAGACACGCCAGCTCGACTGCAGCGGAGGTGGCAGGCCTCCACCTGGCCGTCGACCTACTCTCTGAGGAGCTTCCTGGGGTACCAGCGGCCATCCTCTGCGACTCCAGGGCAGCCCTCCTCGGCCTGCAGAGGCCAGAAAGCGCCAGCCTTGGAGTCGCACTGCTGTCTACCCGGCTGACAGCGCTGCAGGACGCAGGCCACCCGGTGTCCCTGCACTGGATCCCCGCCCACGTAGGGATCCCGGGCAACGAGGCAGCCGACACCCTGGCGAAGGACGCCCACCACACCACTGTGCCCCTCAGTCGGGCCGTGACGGAGGGCGACTTCACAGGACTGAGGCTGCGGCGACACCTGGCGACCCACCACCCAGACAAACGGGTGGCACTGGGATGCCCCCCACGACCACTCCCCCAGCGAGGCCTGGCTCGCAGGGAGACCTCGCTCCTTCTCCGGCTCCGCATCGGCTGCAGCTGGACGGCAGCACGCAGCTACCGACTGGGACGAGCGACGTCCCCGGCCTGCAGCTCCTGCGGGGAGCCGGAGACGATCGAACATCTCCTGCTGGCCTGCCCGGCGTACCTCCAGCAGCGGGGCCCACTCCTGCAGGAGTTCCGCCGCCTGGGCCTCCCCTGTGGCAAGGAGGAAGATCTCCTCTTCCCCGGCCGACACCACCTTTCTGCACTTCGAGGCGTCGTGGAGTTCCTTGACTCGTCAGGGCTCTCCGCACGCCTCTAAGGACATTTCTACAAGCGGGAAGGCCTCACGGCCTCCCACTCCACCCCGGGCCTGACCGGCCTGGCACAACACCCCTGCAGACTCTGCAGCACGCCAAGGCCTTCCATCTCGGCCTGATACGTGCCGCCTATGCCTGCCGGTTTTGCTTCGCCCAGCCATGGCGTCTCCACTCTATCCCTTCTTTCGCTCCCACTTACCCCTCCCCGTTGGCGCTGAGCCGTGCTCCCTCAAGGGCTGCAGAAGATAGCGCCAACCTTTCCCTTTCCCTCAAGAACCACTTATCATCATATCAGAGGCTCCGGCAACAGTCCCCAACGCCGCACGCACTTTGTGCGAACGCGGGCAAAACGCCGATGGCGTCGACAACAGTTCTGCGTGTTGCCGGTGCTGCTGCATGTCCAAGTTTATACAGCTGATAAAGCTACTATCATTACTCCGTATAGCTCTCTACAAATTTGCTATCGCAATTGATGCTTCGCCTTTCAGGTGAAACTGCGACAACTTTATTTCTTTAAGTATTTGTTTACTATATCACAATGGTAACACGGTAGTACATAGTCGGGACTACTAAATCCTTGGTGAGGTCGTTCCTACAACCGCTAGTTACATACAATCTTTGAGTCTCGGTGAGGTCTTATCACTTACTGATATATTATAGAGCTTTCTGTAGAACTGGCAACATCCGGTACTTGGATTTTGCATGACGTGTACAACAGTAATGTGCACCTACTGCTCCCAGCTTTAGTGCAGCCAGCAAGAGTCTGTCACTGTCCAGCCACTGCAATGGAGGTTTCTATAAATCATTTTTCTCCATTGTTTATACCCAGACGGTATAGCTATTAAACAATAATCTAAAAACACCACAGCGGAGTATTCCTGAAGCGGGTCGCTGATGGCTAGCACCAATTTGATGAAGGATTTCTAACTGTTACGACTTTCGCAGCCTGATAACATAACTGCCCGATTTGGCAGCCCAATGATGGACACTCTACCATATGATGTGTTTCCTATGACTGGCGCCAGCACAATGACACATCTTCGACCTGTCTTTAAATGCAGCAGCAATCTGTGTAAAAGTTTAGCACCATTTAGCTTCCATTTCAATTTGCGCTTGTTACTGGTTTTCCACCCTGACAGCAAGAAATAAATGGTAAAATCCATCATGGCTTACTCTCATCTCACGCTGAGGACAAAGCATTAAATATCTTTTGTCCTGTTTAATAAGATCAGCTGTTTGCCTACGTCTGGGCATTTCGAGACTATGTATCTATCTATTATATCTATCTGTTTACGCCGAGTCAGTGACCCAAGCTCTTTGCCAGCTCGGGCCACTGGGTATGCATGTGCTCGTACTTTTGATGTCGGCGTGGCTGTCATCGATTTATCGTCGTCATTCTAGCTTCATCATCTGACTCTGGTCATGAAGTCGCCATCACGCCTTCCAAGACGACTCAGTAGTCCAAGTTGTCCAATAGTGTGGGCAACTAGCTATGGTTGTAATGGTTGTAGTGCCCTCCTGGTTGTTGCATCGTCATTCAGGCGTTGTCATTTGAGTCTCGTTATGCCGTTGTCATTACGCATTCATAGTTACAAAGACGTCTTGGATTATGCTACATCTAACAAGTAACTTGCAGCACTGCCGAAAGTACGAGGTGTACACAGGCAATATCTTCGCTCGGCAGAATATAGTTCATGGTTTAACTGTCTGGTTACTGTCGGGATTAGGGAGTTTATTTTGTTTGACACAGGATACGTTACAGCGCGATACGTAAGATGTTAAGCCCTTTGCGCTTGCACGTTCCATATCCACGAATTAATGTGGCTGTTACCACCGGTAATGTTAATAGCCGTTCTAAACATGATTATACATGAACATGGCAGCGCCACATGCAACGCAGACCGCCTGCTTCAATCCCAATTTGCGCTTGTTACTGGTTCTCCATCCTAACAGCAGCAAATAAATGATAAATGCATCATGACTTGCTCTCATCTCACGCTGAGGATAAAACATTAAGTATTATTTCTCGTTATTATTGAGCTCATTTGTTTGTTTTGACGCTGCAAGTGCTACAGAGATCGCGCCGAGCAGGAAAAGTGGTTTGATATCCATTTAACATATGGCGCCACATCATTAGCGCTGGTTTTGTGTGACGACGCGGAACGCTATGAAGCTCTAATTGTTCACTGTATCGTTATGTACTACTCCGCTCTGGCATGGTACGTGAAGACGGTGAAGAACAAACGCCAAATGGACACCGAGTGGAGGGTGCGGTGTGTGTCAATATTTCTCAGGACGTTCGCGCATACTAAAACTGACTAAGGACTCTGCATTGAACTGCTCATAAAGCGTATCGATGAAGCGAAGCCCCGCTTTGGAAACGCAACTTATAGTTGCAACATGCACAAAAGCATTTGTTGCGTCACTTCATAAACAGTGGAGGATGTATTGAAAGGATCGCAAGCAGACGCTGAGCAGACGACGCGGCGCAGATGAACACATAATAAGGGGAATTCAGCCTTCCTATTGGTTAAGGAGCCCTGCAGCTTCCCCAGTGCTGCAAGGAACTGCCGAGATTCAGTATAGTTGTCATACAACGGTCGTGACGCCGTATTGTGGTCGTTCCAACGTCTTCAACCCAAATGCATCATTCGATCTTGAGGCTTTTTTGACGCGTGTAGAGTTAGTTGTATATGCATCGCTTGAATAAATTAAAAAGAGGTAAACGTACAGAAAATTTCATCACAGCAACACCACTTTACACTGCAGCGTAGAGTAGCATGAGTGTTCAGAGAGATATGGTTCGCGAAGATTTGAGATACTGACAGGATCGCCCAAAATATTCGGAATGAACGATCATTCTGTTTTTCTTGCAAAAGCCACCGTCTATGCTGCGATGTTACGTTCGACTAATTACATCACTGGAAATTGTTTAGTAGTACTAAGTCTCTCATTTGTAGACAATATAAATGTCAGTGCACGTTACTGTACTAACTGTTTGGGCTTGTTAGAGTTACCATCAACGCTTTAAAAGAGTTTTCACATGGCTACGACATATCACTACTCTGGGAAACTATTCATAAATTATTTATCTGCTACGGTAAGTCCTGAAAGTTCAGGTACACCCTTCAGCCAAGGCCATCCGTACATATAAGCCGGGCTAACTGCCTTGATTACATAGATCTTTTAAACGGATGCGCATTACCTATTGTTACAGGCCTTACAATGTCAATTCATCAGGCCACCTGGGGTTCTTTAACGTGCACCTAAATCTAAGTACACGGGTGTTTTCGCATTTCGCCACCATCGAAATACGGCCGCCGTGGCTGGCATTCGATCCCGCGACCTCTACATATCAAACCTAAACTAACTTATAATGCGTCTGAACTTGGCGAAAAGGAAGTGTCTAATGGAAAACGGATGCTCATGCACTTGCTATGGAAGACAATATTAGGGAAGATATTGAAAACAACCGCCACTTCTGCGGCGCAAAGCATGAAATGCGTGTCAGGTTAAAAACGTCCCAACTAAATCTGGAAGGTCACGCACAGTACGCTATGTTTGTTACGTGCTTAAAAAACTGCAAGTAACAAAATGGCCTTAACGTCCAAATAAAACATGTCGGATTGGTAGAACCGTGTACCGTAAAAGCATGCACATCACGTAAGTGCAATAATTAAACTATGAAAGCCATACCTTGAGTGCCGACTTGTGTTTCACGCAGGAAGCACCAACAAGAAGATCGAGGAGTATGTTACAAGGTTAGCGGAGTGTTTACCGTTGCTCTGCTGGAACGCGTGCTTGAGGTCGAATGTTAAACATTTGCCGAGGTTTGAAGCACGCCGAGCGGGAAGGCACTATGCGCGCTGAAAGGGTCTGACACTGCGGTTTTTGGCGCTCGGTCTCTATAGCACTTCGCAGAAAGACGCTTTCAGCGGAAGTGCGCAGATGAAGTCGTGGCTATTCAAGTCAGCATAAAGGACCGCACTTACTCGCGCTTCGCATGAAAAACATGTCGCGTGTAACGTCAGATCCGGCCTTCGCCCTACAGGAATCTGCTGCTTTGTTTGCTGTTCTGGTATCTTGGAATATTTTTAGCCGCTGTGTGTAGATCGCAACAGCACAAAGACTATGAAATGGCATTCATGCGATACCAGGAAGGCCTAGCGAGCTGTTTTTTTAAGCAAGTACGCTTCACCCACGCGCAATAACATGTTTTCGTTCACATGTGGGCACGCGTGTCCCAGAATTAACGAGAAAGCACATTTCATTGAGAAGTAGCCCACTGTTCTATTCGCATTTATTTTTTGACGTTCGTCTAATATCCGCTGTAGTCACTTCAATACAGATTACCAACTAGGCTGTTTCCTATGTTGCTAGAAATATATTGTGGAAGAAACCGACGAAGATGACTATCAAGGTTAGTGATAACTTCCTCGTGTGACAGGCGGCTTGTCATCCCTAAATCACTGAGTTTATGGCCACATCAGCAAACACACGTAGTGGTAATCTTGCTGTCAACCACAATGCCGAATGATGCCACGACAAAGTATATCTCGTTGTAATTAGATCAAAAATATCGTGACGAAATTGTAGAGCAACATGAAGAATTCCCGATACAGCTGTATGTTGCTCAATCCGTGCTGCATAAAAGTATTTTTCTGAGCATGAAAGTAGTCCGCGAATACATGAAAAGTGCCTCGAGCGACCAGATGCGCTGCAACTTTGCGTGCATTCGCTGTTTTTGACGCTCGGAAAAACACATTTATGTAGCACGTATTCAGCAACAGAAAGCTGTATCAATAGTTTTTCATGTTGCTCTACAGTTTTCTCATTCAAACTTTTCATCTAATTATATTATTTGTGAAGTCGATTAAACAATGAAGCCTACATATATAATTAGGCGGAATTGAAGAAATAATCTGAGTATCTCCAAACAACAAAAAGAATATTACCTTGGAAGCTACGTGGAATTTGCATATTTTTAAATCTTGGCGCCTGACATTTGAGGCACCCTTTATGCGCAAATTTCTTCGCGGAAAGTACTGGGGCAATTGATGCTGCAACTTTACGATTCGGTATTCGCTGTCTGCACAGCCGGCACGTGCTAGGTAACACTAGTGAGACGAACGACCCTACGTTACAGCGTTATACATTAAGCCCTAGATTTATGTACGGACATTCTGTGTCATCTTTGTGTTCCTCTTTCCCATTCCTCCGGCGTAGGGTAGCCAACCGGACGTTATTCTGGTTAACCTCCCTGCATTCTGTCCTTCTATTTCCCCCTCCCTCCCTACATCGGCCTCTTTAGGTGCTCTTCAACAACAGCCGTGGTGCATAACCACTCAATCGTAACGTATATATTACGACCGAAGCTCTAAAGGTGCACATTCTACAAGTCGACCGCATGCCTTTTCAGCCAAGTTGCTTCCTTGCTAGCGCCCAGGCATGCGTACAAGCAATATATGTCCGAGCTACTGAGCGCAGCTCGTTATTGGGTGGTACTGGAGGTGTGTAACGCAGGCATTGAATGAGGTTAGCATTTTTACACCGACGAGGGACAAGGGATGGATGACAGGAGCGCACGGGTCGGCCATTCCTTGTGCCTTGTCCGGGTCGCACTCCACATATGCGTAAAAATGTTGGACCTACCAACCCGCCCAACTTCCAGTCGGCCACATCGTTCAGACCCGGTAGACCTGGTGGCATGGGCGGGTAACCATACCCATTCGTAACGCTAAAGAGTGGAATCTTGTGCTTAACGAGAAAGTTTTTGCACGTTGTACAAACACGCGCTACGGTTCCACCCCACTCAGGCGGCGCTGCTAAACTCAACGTTTCACACATGGTACTACATACCGGCGTCAAGTCTTTCATGTGCCACAGTCTTTCACACACGTCGCATACATATCCAAACGGATTGTTTACGAAGTCCGTCTCGAAGGTCCGAGTCGCACTGGTGCTTTCGCTAAGTTTCACCGTATAGTCAACAAATCGGCGAGCCGTGACGTCATCGACGGTGTCTTGTTGTTGCTGCTGCTGAGATGGTCGGTCACGTTGCTCAGCCTCCTGGCGGCGCCACTTCGCTAGACGTTCCTCCTTTGCTCCGGTGTCTCCGCAGCACCGTTTAGCCTTCTGTTCGTTCTTCCTCCGCTCAACCGCTAATTGCCAGGCAACTACTTCGGGATCCGATGAGTTAAGCTTCTCCGCTCTTCTGCGCCGCTGAGCAGCAATTGCGCTCTCCTTCTTCATGGCTATACCACACTGGCAAACGCCCTGCGCAAACGCCGGGCAAAGGCCCGGCGCGCCAGCTGTGCGCCGTGTATCGTCACTGTTCCTCGCGCATGCGCAGCACGGCTCACCAGGAGCCACGCGAGACTACTCAACCTCGGCCAGTGTAGCTCACGATAGAAAAGTCTTTCTCACTCGCTAAAAAAATTAGCAAGTGCTCCCTGCAAATTACAAGCACGTGCGAGAGTCTGCGGGGGTGTAAAATCATGAACAAAGCACAAGGCGCGATTGTTGCCTGCTATAGCCTCGAATTCTATAGTCTCGAATTGCACATTGGCGAAGCAGCATGAGTCAGAGTTCTAGAGGGGGGGGGGAGGATGTGGCAAAGTTTTGTTTTAATTGTACAAGCGCGTATTTGGCTACACTCAGCGCCATATAGTGACTTCCAGAAACAACACCTAATGGGTTGAAATACCAAAACTGCTGAACACTTTGATTTGGACAATTACTCATAGGGCATCCCCATTATGCGCCGGAAATTTAGATTAATAAAAAATAGATTGGAGCGCATACGGCAGGCATACCAATTTATTGCCTGCAGCTTAGCGCAATCCTCGCAATGAAAGTTCACAATCATTGCATTCATCCGGTACTACGATATGGGGCGGGGAATGCGAGAACAGAGAGGCTTGGAAAGAAGTTAAGAACTACTGAATGAGCGATAACATGAAAAAGGGAAGCTTAACGCTAAGAGACAAGAAAACAACGATCTGTATTAGAGAGCAAAAGAGGGTACCCGAAATTTTATTTGATAGTAAGAGGGAAAAATGGCGTTGGACTGGCCATGCCATCTGTCAGCCCAATGAATAAGAATAACTACAAGACTATTCGACAGTGCTACATTGGTCACGAAAACAGATTTACTGATTGCCAGCCAGAATTCGTCTACGAAATACCGCTGAAATGTGGAAAGATATATATATATATATATAGGGCAAACAGGCCAATGCTGTCAGTTCCGATCGAGGCAGCATGCCTATAACGTAAAATGATTATGGCAGCCATATGGCTGTGCGTTGGAAAGAGTGCAAATGCAAGCCATTATTCCGCAAGGCAAGGTGTCTGAAAAAAAGCAAAAACGAAAAAAGAAGGGAAATTTTAGAAGCGTTTTTTTCAAAATCAGGAAGGCCGCGGATCGATGCCTTAGCACGTGCACCTTCATTTCATCTACCATATACAGAGTTTTCATTCCGCGGTCAACACTGTTATCATGTAAAATCACACATGTATTGTTGCGCATGCGCGAGCTTCTTCCTCTGTATAAAAGCGGCCGGAATTTCTTCAATAAACGCAGTTCAATGTAAGCGTTCGTTCCTGTCTCTTTGTTCCCTTCCAAAAATTGTTGCACTGTATCTACTTTATTTAGAATGAACCAAATTGCCTAATTCAAGCAGCTGTGGTTCATGCAATGTGTAGAACCAATTCAAGCAGCTGTGGTTCATGCATTGTGTAGAACCAGTGGTCCATCTTCTACGTCAAGTTTGCATTACGCCCCGTTTTTTGTCGGTCACAATATGAGCCATCGAAATAGCTACTTCGCATGACGTCGCCTGACAGAAAAAAGCCATCGTCGCGCCGATTGGTCCGAAACAGAATTTTGTCAGCGAAAAAAAAAAGGAAAACACCGCACGCCGCCAGCTAACCAGAACGCGTGGCTGAATTTCGCATTATATGAACACCTTGGAATAAATAACCTTGAATTATAAGCTGCATATTCACACGTGTTGTTATTTATCCTTTTTCTGATGACTACATTTCAACCGCTAAAAAAATTTAATTATCGCTCAGCGCAAGACGTGCCCGCATGATATTGTCGCGGTACACAAAGCTCAGGAGCTTTATTATAGAAGCACCGCGCCGTACTCGGGAGAAGGAACCAGAGAGGTGCCAACAACAAGAATCTCTTCTTCTTCTCTAGATACCTTCCGTAATCTCGAGCAGCCCAGTCGTCGTCTTTGTCGGCGCCAGGGCGCACTTGTGCACGAATATCGACGCGGCATTACCCGCCCTCCAGAGCGAGCATCGTCCCGATGCTGATCAAATTGTGGCGGAACGACTCGTAGTTGATAGCTTGGCGGTGTCCACTTCACTCTGAATGATATGGCTTCATGCACACTACGTGCACTACCTCAGGCACCTGCTGACGGCGTTTCGAGCAGCATGAACCATCACCAACAACTTCGTAGGTCACGTCGCTATACGGCGTAGAACCTTGTATGGTCCGAAGAACCGGCGTAGAAGTTTCTCCGAGAGCCTTCGGCGTCAGACGGGAGACCAAATCCACACTCTTTCCTCGGGCGTATAAGCGGCAAATTGGTGGTGGAGATTGAAGCGTCGTGCGTCGCGTTCTTGCTGACTTGTTATCCTGACGCGGGCGAGCTGTCGTGCTTCCTCGGCGCGTTCAGTGAAATCTGCGGCATCTGCATCTGAACCATTGCAGTCATGAGGCCGCATAGCGTCAAGCATTGTAGTGACTTCTCGACCATGGACCAGAGTGAACGGCGTCATTTTCGTTGTTTCCTGGCGTGCCGTATTGTATGCGAATGTGACGTAAGGTAAGATTGTGTCCCAGTTCTTGTGCTCCACATCGACATACATGCAAAGCATGTCTGCGATGGTCTTGTTGAGGTGGTCGGTAAGCCCATTTGTTTGTGGATGATAGGCCGTCGTCTTCCTATTGGCTGTGCCACTCAGCGTGAGCACAATGCGCAGAAGATCAGCTGTGAATGCGGCTCCTTTGTCGGTTATGATGATCGCTGGAGCACCGTGTCTGAGGACAATGTTCTCGATAAAGAATCGTGCTGCTTCAGCTGCCGTGCCGCTCGGAATCGCCTTGGTTTCCGCATATCGGGTTAGATAGTCCGTCGCGACTATGACCCATCTGTTGCCGCTGTCAGATAGTGGAAAGGGGCCCAGGAGGTCTGTGCCGATTTGAGCAAACGGTGTTTCTGGTACTGGAACGGGATGCGATAGCCCAGCGGGTTTAGTCGGTGGTGCTTTGCGTCGCTGACACTCAAGGCATGTCCTCACGTAGTGATTCACCTCTTCTGCGAGCCTAGGCCAGTAGTAGTTTTGTTTGACTCGTGCTAGTGTTCGCGTGTAACCAAGGTGGCCCGAGGTGGCTTCGTCGTGGCAGCCTTGCAAGATTTCGCGGCGGAGAACTTCAGGAACTACTAGCAGATGGCTCTTCCCTGTTGGAGAGAAGTTCTTCCTATAGAGAACGCCATCGCGCAAACAGAATGAAGTTAGCTTCCTTGAAAATAATCACGACACCTTCGTAGCTCGTCCTTCCAAGAACTCGATCAAGGTGTTGAGCTCTTGGTCGGCTTGCTGTTGCCGAGAGATGGCGGCCGCATCAACAATCCCTAAAAAGCCTGCGCATTCATCCGCATCTGCGCTCGGTGATTCAATAGGTGATCTGGAGAGGCAGTCGGCATCGAGGTGCTGTCTTCCCGATTTGTACACCACTGTCATATCGTACTCTTGAAGCCGTAAGCTCCAGCGTGCCAAACATCCGTACGGGCCTTTCATATTGGTCAGCCAGCAAAGCGAATGATGTTCGCTTACTACTTGAAAGGCGCGACCGCATATATACGGGCGAAACTTCGTGACTACTCATACGACGGCCAGACATTCCTTCTCCGTGGTTGAGTAGTTGGACTCGGCACGTGACAATGTTCGACTTGCATAAGCATCTACTCTCTCGGCACCGTCTTGCCACTGAACAAGGACAGCTCCAAGGCCCACGTTGCTGGCATCGGTGTGGATCGCCGTTGCCGCATCCACGTCAAAGTGAGCGAGTACTGGCGGAGTTTGTAGACGCTGCCGTAACTCGTTGAACGCCGCTTCTTGCTCCTCTCCCCATACAAACGCAACGTCGTCTCTTGTGAGGCGGGTGAGTGGAGAGGCGAGATGTGCAAAATTGGCAATAAATCGTCGGTGATAAGCGCAGAGACCCATGAAGCGTCTGACCGCCTTCTTATCCGTAGGCCGAGGGAACATTGCGACTGCTGCAGTTTTATCGGGGTCAGGCTTAACTCCTTCTTGACTAACTACATGACCCAGAAACTGAAGCTCTTCAAACCCGAAGTGACATTTTTCAGGTTTCAATGTGAGTCCCGCGGACCGTATGGCTTAAAGAACTGACAGCAGCCGCTTTAGATGTTCTTCGAAAGTGGCGGAAAAAGCAATCACATCGTCGAGGTACACCAGGCATGTCTTCCACTTCAGACCGGATAAGACAGTATCCATGAGCCTTTGAAACGTGGCTGGGGCCGAGCATAAGCCGAAAGGCAGAACCTTGAATTCATAAAGTCCATCAGGCGTCACGAATGCCGTCTTCTCTCGATCATGCTCATCTACCTCTATTTGCCAGTATCCACTCTTAAGGTGCAGAGAGGAGAAGTAGCGCGCATGCCGTAGCCTGTCTAAAGAGTCGTCAATGCGCGGCAGCGGATACACATCTTTCTTTGTAACATGATTCAGCTTGCGATAATCAATGCAGAACCGCAAGCTACCATCTTTCTTTTTGACAAGCACCACAGGTGATGCCGATGGGCTGTTCGACGGCTGGATGACATCATCCTGTAGCATCTTTTCAACCTGCTGCTGTATCGCCTCGCGTTCTTTGAGCTACACGATACGGGTTCTGTCGGATGGGTCTTGCTGTCTCCTCCGTGATGATGCGATGCTTTGTCAGCGGCGTTTGACCAACTCGCGACGTAGACGAGAAGCAGTCCTTAAACTGTTCCAGCAGTTCCATAAGCCGGTGTTGATCTGCAGGTGTTAAGCTCGGTCCAATGTCGACGGCGGGTGTGCATGGCGTTGTAGGAGCCTTGGCTTCTCCTTGCATAGCAAAACAGTCTTCAGTGTGGTCGATTTCATCTAGATACGCGACAGCGGTGCGTTTACTGATATACCGACGTTCGTTTGTGAAATTTGTCAATAGAACCTCTGTACGCCCGTCAGCTAAGGAGACGATGTCACGGGCGATGGCGACTCCTTGGCGGAAGAGAAGAGCGGTTGCATGTTCCGCGACCGCTTCTTCGGTGAGCTGTGTGCCACAACTGACGGAAACAAGGCTGCAAGACAGTGGCGGTATGCAGACGTCCTCGTCGATAATACGTAAGCTACGGCGCTGTCGCTCTGCTTCCATTGGTCGTGTCATTAGCAGGGGAAAACGTTACTACGCCGTCGCGTATGTTGACAACGGCGCCATATTCCCTTAAGAAATCCATGCCTAAAATGAGTGATTTGCAGCACTCCGGCAGAATCAGGAATGTGGCGACAAAATCTGCGTTCCCGATCGTGAGCCTTGCAGTACATTTGCCTGTAGGAGTCATAATCTGGCCGCCAGCATTGCGAATATAAGGGCCCGTCCATTTTGTCCTGACTTTCTTGAGTTTGTCTGCCAGCGGCTCGCTCATAATTGAAAAGTCCGCGCCAGTGTCTACTAAGGCCGTCACTTCGTGCCCGTCAATGGTAACAGCGAGTTCGGCAGTCACAGTTTTGTTGGCATTAGTTACGTTTTGATCGGCGTCTTCCTTTCTCGGTAACAAGGGGGATTTTCGGCAATTTGCGGACTTGCAACCTTCCCCCTTGAGGTCGCTGCTTTCAGTTTCCCCGCCATGGGCTGGGAGAACGACCTCTCACGACGTCAGCAAAAGTGCGGCTGTTCGGCGAGGCGAAACGTGCTGGAGACGGTGAGCGCGACCGGAGATTCGAAGAGCTCACTTGCCGGCCAGTGCGGCTGTCGTCGAAGGGGACACGGTTTTCATCAGCCAGGCGACCCGTAGTGGCATATGGGCCGCCCTGGTAGCCAGCTGGGCGATGAGGGCAGAAACGATAGATGCGTCCTGGTTCTCCACAATTGTAGCACAATGGTCGCTGATCCTGAGTGCGCCATATATCGGTCCTACGGAGCTGGGGGCGTCTGACAGGTTCCCGTTGGGCCCAGGCTGCGACAGGAGGCCGTTGACGGTGTTGTGGCACCGGCAGGGAGGACAAGGGACGGTAAACAGCGTCTGTACGGCTGTATGCGTTCCGCTGGTACGGCGGCTCAGACGGCGACGGATGGCGGACCGCGTCTGCGTAGCTGTATGCATTCGGCTGGTATGACAGCTCGGTACGAGGCTCGGAAGGGGCAAGCACCTGTCGGAGTTCCTGTCGTACCACTTCAGCGACGGAGGCAACCGGGAACTCGTGCGGCGGTGCGAGCCTAGCATTCTCCTTCGCAATTTCCTCGTGCACAATCTGACGTATCAACTGGCGCAAGCAGGTTTCATCGTCCGTAACCAGTGCTGCGGCTCCTGTCGGTGCCCCGCCAATCAGACGATCGTACTGTTGGTACCGCTGCTGCAGCGCCCGCTCGATTGCGGTGGCCTCTTTAATGAACTCGTCCACTGTTGTCGGCGGATTGCGCACAAGGCCAGCGAACAGCTGCTCCTTGACACCACGCATGAGATGGCTGAGCTTTTTAGCCTCCGGCATGTTGGGATCTGCGCGGCGAAACAAACGCGCCATGTCTTCGATAAACATGGCGACACCTTCATTTGGCTTTTGGATGCGCGTATCGAGAAGGCGCAGTGCGTTTTCACGTCGATTTGTGTCCCCGAATGTGTCGAGAAACCGACGCGAAAAGTCCGCCCACGTTGTCAGACTTCCCTCGCGGTTTTCATACCACGTCATTGCACTTTTTTCGAGTGCAAAATAGACGTTGAAAAGCTTCTGGTCGCGGCGCCAGTGATTCGATCTCGCTACCCGTTCATACTTCTCCAGCCAGTCCACCGCATCTTCATGCGCGTCACCGTGAAATGGTTCAGGAATCCGAAGGTCTTGAACTGTTACCTGAGTTGGGCTGCTTGGAAGTGCCATTGCTGGAGCGGGGGTGGCGGCCGTTGATGAAGACGATGTTTGCAAGAAGCCAAATTCGGGGCTCAAACCTTGCAGGCGGCGGCTCGTGCGGTGAACAGGCGTCTCGACGCGTGGGTGTCTTGTGGGGCTAGATGCAGGGCTGCTCGTAGGAGTGCCGATCATGAGGCGACGGTACCCAGCAACTCCACCAGTGTCGCGGTACACAAAGCTCAGGAGCTTTATTATAGAAGCGCCGCGCCGTACTCGGGAGAAGGAACCAGAGAGGTGCCAACAACAAGAATCTCTTCTTCTCTAGACGCCTTCCGGAATCTCGAGCAGCCCGGTCGTCTACTTTGTCGGCGCCAGGGCGCACTTGTGCACGAATACCGACGCGGCAATATACAGCTCACTTCAAAATTGGAACCTTCCACGCCAGTCGTGTACAACGGCGACTGCGACGTCCAGGCTGGCCAGTTCAATGAGATGTTTATTTATGTTCTCAAAGAGCACTGCGCACTGTACTACAAGCGTATTCCTTATTTGGAAGAGAAGCTCAGGGATTAGCTGTGACTGAAGATTGGCCGCCAATCAGAGGTATGTGGTACGTACATGCATTGAGTGCTTCATTTGTGTCTTGCTTTGTGGCTTCATTGACCAAACATTTTATGCAAGGATTTCCGTGTGCGCTTTTTTAAGGTGGTTGTACTCAAGCACATCAACGCAGGTGATACAAGACGCGAGGGTACGTTTGCAAGTAACGTACTTCAGTGTTCAAGTAATCGTCAGCATGGCACGAAAGCCCAGCCAGCCGCAGAAGCTTTGCGAAGCACGAAAATCCCGCAAAATAATTCCACGCTATTCTGACGCTCAAACTTGAATTTAGGTCATGAATGTGTAAGTCGTTTAGGGAGGAATCCTTTGCCTATTAATACCAGGGCGAATGCGGCAGCCGCGAAAATATACCCCCCTCCCCTTTCATATAGTGGCCATAAGACTTCTGTAAACGGATGGACATCACATTCTACTGAAAGAAAAAATGCGCCAACACTGTGCACTCCCGCATTGGACCTGTATTTCCCTGGAGATGAAATACTCTGAACCTTGAACAAGCTGTGATATGTCAATCTTTAATGACGTAATTTTCTCGTATCTGATGCCAGCAGAGTGAACGTAAACTTCTAGCTGCTGTTAAAAAAACGTGATTTTTTTACAAGCTACGTCGAGTTTGCTAAGGCAAGATAATAACAACAATGCTGCAGTTTTGCCGGCGAACCGTCTGTTCACCAAAAATTGAAACATGAACTTCTGCGGGGGAACGTTTCATATCCCGTAGCGGGCACACATGCCTTCGGGCAAGTATGTCCAGTTAAACAACGATTTTTCCCAAGGAAGTTGACGTCACCGTATCTAATTTTCCTTTATCTGCGAACTTTTCTACAGGTTCTTTATAGGACGACAACCAACTATGAGATTCTGATTCTGGTAATGGTAGTAATGAGGGCGTATCTGTATGTGCAGTGTTATCCCAACAAGGTGATGAGTGCAGAAACATGAACTTCTTGTTGCGGCCCTCACATGCCGAAGGAAGCTCAAAAACCTAGATGACGCATACTCCAGAATAAATTCTTCTTGGGCGAGGTGGTGCTTATTTAACATGAATATTTGTAGCGCAAAAACTCGAAAATGAAAGATAACAGTGAAAGGCGAGAAGAAAGAAAAGACGAGCGCTACACTCACTACTGTTTATTCAGAAAGAGGGCATCCTATCGCAAACGAGGCACATCCTGCTGTGTGAAGGTAGTGTTCAAGGGCGAATCTTTTCCCTCAAACGTCAAGGTATGCCACTTTAAGCACCCCGCGCGTCCATTTATCCAAAGGCCACTCCAATGTCGCAATTGCTTGAGGCTGGGACACGTGAGCGCTGTGTGCGATAACACAAGAGTTTGCGCGCACTGCGCACAGCCTCGCGTTGCAGACTCCTGTGTAGACACGGTTCTCAAGTGCCCCAACTGCATTCGGTCCCATGATGCTACTTCAAAGGACGGCAAGGTGTGGTCTTGAAGCAGGTGGCGAGATACCGTTCGTCTCGTCGGGAAGCTGTTGCGGCCATTAGAAAGCGAGGCTCCAGACCCTTCAACGAACGCAGATATCTCTATGAAGAGCGCGCCACATCCGACAACTTTTCCTCTGCCCGCTAGGATTGGCGGAGTCGAGTCTAACTCTAAGAACAAGGTCGTGCCTGGCCCTCACTACCAAATCTCCAACCGCCGCCAAAGCAGGAGCCACAGCCGAAGACATAGGCGATACCACAGCTGAAGTAGGGCTGCTAAAATGGGGAGGTGTGAAGACCGGCCTTGAGAGGCTGGCCCAAAAACGCGTTCCTTCCGGGTGACGGCGCAGCCGGCAGGGGCGCCGTAGTTTCTCGCTGCGTCTCCATACCTCCGTGTGGGCAAATGACCATGACAATGATGTTTATTTCCGCATCACAGCAGCGTAAGGTCTGCAACCTTATTGAAACCTTTCTCGGACATTCTCAAAAGAATTATAAATAAAATACTATTGCATGTACCATATTCCATGTCACTTCTTTATCTTCTTTTTCTGAAAATATGTCTGGTTTTCGTTATATGCAAATTTCTTCGTATTGTGCCTATGTTTGATTCCTTGTAGCATCGATATCTTTTAACCGATTGTATTTATTTTAACATACGCCCCCCTCACCGTATGCCTCTTCGTAGGCCTGTGAGGCATTTCTACATAAAATAAATATGTATGTTTTAATCTGCACTGTAACGTGAAAGTACATACTGTAATAAAGCAGAGGCGCCCCTTTGTATGTGCCGACTGAAGAGGAAGACCAAGGACCGTGCCGTGATCGCGAGTGATCCCCGTGCTACGAACAGCCCTTGCAGTGCCTTCCTATACCTAGCGTTCCTGCAACGCTGTCAACGACAAGAAGCCTCGTCGCATTTTATGGAGGTTGCTGAGTTCCTTCCCCTCGTCCGGGACCTCCGCACTCGAACCCTGCCAAGAAGATCGCCCTGAACTATGCCTGATCTCGCCTCTTCGTTTCCTGCACCACCGGCTGCCACTGTCATCTGCGCCGGCGTCCCTCACCAACGCGACCCACCCATTTTCAGTGAGACCGCCGAACACGTCGTGAAAGACTGGCTCTCACTGTACGAACGTGTAAGTGCCCATAACAAATGGGACGACCAGTCTAAGCTGTCCCACGTGCCTTTCTACCTCGCCGACGTAGCCAAATATTGGTTCTGCAACCAAGAATCCGACTTTACAAGCTGGTCAGCCCTTTTTGCCGAAGTGTTTGATCGCCCAGCTATGCGTAAGCTACGCGCTGAACAGCGTTTACGCCAGCGCGCACAACAGCCGGGAGAGACTTTCCTCAGCTACATCGAGAATGTTCTCGATTTGTGTAAGCGGGTAAATCCCAGCATGTCAGCGGATGGCAAGATCAAGCATATCCTCAAGGACATCGAGGACGGCGCAGTCCACATGTTGCTCAACTAGCCTATGTTCTGATTAACCTATGCCAAAGCTTTGACGAGCGGCGCCGCCAACGTTCCATCGGCCCGCCAGAACATTCAGCACGCCGATTCCATCTCGAGCATCGCAGTTTCTACCGACCTTCGGACAAGCTCGACCCTCTCGCAGCATATCAAAGACTTTGTTCGTGAAGAGGTGGCTAGGCAGCTCTCGCTGCTGCCCCACAGCGACGCAGCTACGGCAGCTTTGCCTTCAAAGCTACAGCAAGCCATCCGGACTCAGATATCTCTAGCACTTCCTGCAGCTACTACAACCCCCCCCCCCCTCGCCCTATCCTATGAGTGTGCCGTTGTCCTATACCGACTTTGCCACTTTGCTACGACTTTGCCTACGCCGCTGCCGCTCAGTTATGCAGCCGTAGTTGCACGGCCACCTGCGACGACAGCTTCCTTTTCTTCACCCGTGCATCCGGATTCATTTCCAGTTTCCGACCGCCACCGCAGTTTTTTCGTCTAACCGAGCCATAGGCGCTCTCAAGGCAACCGGCCTATCTGCTTCGCCGGCGGCATTTCTGGCCCCGTGGCGCGCTTCTGTCGCCGCCGCGCCCCAACTACACATACCGCCTTTGAAAGGCCCAGCTACGCACCACAATACGCCAGCACGCCTCCCTTTTCACCACTTGACACTGATCGCCGGTCAGAAACTTGGCGTTCCTCTTCCTCTCGTAGGCGTTCGATTTCACCCCTGCTTCGCCGCGCTCCCATTGAAGAGGGAAACTGACTGGTGCAGTTCCTGATGCAAGAACTGCCAATACATCGTCGTTCTCAAGACCTCATCTTCGCCGCAAAGTATTATTACCGTTTTTGTAGAGCGAGTTCCCGCAGTGGCGCTAGTCGATAGCGGAGCCAACGTTTCTGCCATTCACGAGAACCTTTGTCGCAAACTACGAAAAGTGACTACAGCTCCCTCTCGCCTGGTGCTCGCGACTGCCAGCGCGCAGAGAATTCACCCTTCAGCTGTATGCACGGACCCGTGTCGTCATCAACGAAATTCTGTACATTACTAAGTGTTTCGTGCTACCATCATGCTCTCACGACCCCATCCTTGGTTGTGATTTCCTATCACGTCATCCTGCTGTCATTGATTGTTCGCGTGCAGAAGTGGCACTTTTACCACATTGTGAATCAATGCTGACCGGCTGTCCTCACATTGCCGACAAACTCATTGTTGATGCCGACACAACCGTATACCCCGGAGTCGTCGATGACGGTTGTTCTGCGGTCTGCTGCCGAATCTAATGTCACTGTAGTGTTCACGCCGTCCGATGTGTTCGCTCAGCGGAAGGGCATTGTTCTTCCGCTTGCTGTGCTCACTATAACATCTAGATCAACTGTGATGCTGGTCGCCAACTACTACCAGTACCCGATAAGCCTACTGCGTAGAGAGACCCTAGGATACTTTCAGGTGGTCGACTACGTTGACGATCTCGATGTCCCTACGACTCCCACCGTTGTTACGTTGAGGCCATCGCTTCTGTCTTAGACTCACCTCCTTCTGTGGGTTTTTACAACGCCATCGAGCCTTTTCTTTCCCCATCTCATCGCCGCCAACTTCTCGCTCTCCTTCACAAGTTTCTTTCTTCTTTCGACTGTCATCAAACGTCATTGGGCCATGTCACCAGTATTTCTCGCACCATCGACACAGGTTCCCACTCCTCCTTGCGATAGCGCCCACATCGTGTCTCCGCCGAAGAGCGCCGAATCATCACGGAGCAAGTAGTGGATGACATGCTCAAACACAGAGTCATCCATCCTTCTCAAAGTCCTTGGTCTTCACCTCTCATATCGGTAAGAAAAAAAGATGGCTCCATTCCCTTTTGTGTGGACTACAGATGCCTAAACAAGATAACGAGCAAAGACGTTTATCCACTGCCTCGGATCCATAACGCTCTCGACTGCTTACAAGGCGCAGAATATTTTACTTCCTTGGATCTGCGCTCCGGGTACTGGCAAATACCGATGGCTCAACCTGACCGTCCAAAAACCGCATTCGTTACACCCGATGACCTCTAAGAGTTTAACGCCATGCCCTTCGGGTTGTGCAACGCGCCTGCTATTTTTGAGCGTATGATCGATACCATCCTTCGCGACCACAAATGGAAGACCTGTTTATGTTACCTCGACAGTATCGTCGTCTTCTCAACCAATTTTTCGACACACCTCGCTCGCCAGCATGACACTCTGACCTGTCTCGCCTATGTCGGCCTACAGCTCAACCTCAAAAAGTGCCGTTTTGCTGCAAGCAAGCTAACCATCTTGGGTCACGTTGTCTCAAAAGACGGCGTCCTTCCTGACCCAGACAGGCTAAGCGCATGTTGCAGACTTCCCAACGCCCTCGTCTATTAAAACCCTCAGAAGTTTTATTGGCTTATGTTCATATTTTCGTCGCTTCGTACGCAATTTGGCATCCATTATGGCGCCCTTGACAAGTTTACTTTCCGCCGATAACGGCATAGCAGCGTGGTCACCTGAATGTGATGCAGCATTTGAGCAGTTGCGCCACTTGTTGACCTCACCGCCGATTCTTCGACACTATGACCCTGCCACTCCTACGGAAGTTCACACTGACGCCAGCGGAGTTGGCCTTGGTGCGGTCTTAGCTCAACAGAAAGCTGGCTATGATGAAAACGTCGTCGCTTGTGCGAGTCGTACTCAAAAGAAAGCAGAAATAAATTACGCAGTCACAGAAAAGGAGTCACATAAAAGTAGAGATCATCTGGGCACTAAGCAAGTTTCGCCATACCCTTATGGCCGTTTTTTCGCCGTAGTTAATGACCACAATGCCCTTTGTTGGATTCCTTCCTTGAAAGACCCGTCGGAACGCATGGGACGTTGGGCGCTTCGCTTGCAAGAGTACGACATCCGCGTCATGTACCACTCCGGTCGCAAGCACTCCGACGCTGATGCGCTCTCCCGCTCCCCACTGACGCCTGATTTGGCGTATTTGTAAGCTTCCTCGACCACCCTGTCACCGTTGACCATCACTGACATGATCACAGAATAGCACAAGGACCCAACACTTGCAATGTTACTTGACTACCTTGCTGCTCCGTCTGATGTCCCTTCGACACGAGCACTGCGTCGCCAAGCAACCTACTTTTCCGTGCAAGACAACATTCTAAATCGCCCCAATTATATGCTCGACGGTCGGAAATGGCTCTTTTCCATACCTCGTCATATGCGCGCTGACATCTGCGCGTTTTTTCACGCTGATCCTCTAAGCGCTCATGCCCGCGTCCTCAAAACTTCCACAAGGTTGCGTCCGTGCTATTATTGGCGAGGCATGTACAACTTTGTGCAAAAATATATTCATTCCTTGAACTACATGCCAACAAGGCAAGACACTTACACAGCGTTTCACCGGACCGTTGCAGCCGCTGCCATTCCCGGCTCCTCCGTTCGACCGCGTCGGCATCGACCTCTAAGGCCCGCTTCTATGCAGCAGGTGTGGAAATCAGTGGCATATTGTCGGCGTAGATCACCTTACTCGCTACGCTGAGACTGCGCAGTTCTGCCGGCAGCGACCACCCATGAAGTTGGTTTTTTCATCCTTGGCAATTTTGTTCTTGGCCACGGTACTCCCCGAGAACTACTGAGCGATAGGGGCCGTGTCTTCTTGTCGGAGGATATCCAAGCCCTCCTCACTGATTGCAGGATAGTTCACCGAAAATCGACCGTGTACCATCCCCAAACCAACGGTCTGACCGAGCGGTTCAATCGCACACCTGGCGACATGTTGCAGATGTATATTTCATCCGACCACTCAAACTGGGACACCGTACTCCTCTTTGTTACGTTAGTATACAACATCATCACGCAAGCTACTACCGGCTTTCCTCCCTTTTTCCTTGTGTGTAGACCTTTTCAAAAACCGACGTTTGAGTAGCGCCATTGCCCGACACGGGCGACGTCTAGTGTCCGAATATACTATGCCGCCATTTTGGACTGTGTGCCTGGCGAGAGCAGGCTGGCCGCACTTCGGTTGTGTGATCTTCGCCGAGAATTATTTCGACTGTTTTGCTCCGCTTGGCTTGTCTTGTGCCGCTTGACTTGTTACATGTTTCACGTGCTCGCGTGAGCGCTCAGTGTGAAGTGCAATGGCAATAGAAAGATCAGCCAGTGTATGTGGCGTTTCGTCGTCGGTAGCGGCCGCACCCGCATCTGCTTCGTCGAGAGAGACCTGGCGTGGTAATCAGCGGTATTTTAAGTGAGAAACACTTTAGGCGCCCCGGCTGTCGGTGTCCGTTGCGCGTGATGACGCCCGGGCTGTCGACGTCGGCATCCGTCACGCGTTTAATTACGAAGCACTTTAGGGGCCCGGGCTGTGGGCGTCAGTCGTGCGTGATTACGCCCGGACTGTAGCGCTACTTCAGTACCGGCGCATCACTGCTTCGCGCTTTCCCAGGCTTAACGTCAGTGGAGCTGCATTTCTTACCCCCCTCTTTGCTGCTCTCGAATATAATATATATTTTTTCATTGTTATTGTTGGGCACATGTGACTGTAGCCAGCGATTGAATCTGATCACCATTACGTTTCGCGGTTGAAGGTTACCTCATTTAGCGAAAGCAGGCGCGTACGTAGCTGTCGGGCAATGCTTAGAACCAGGCGCCGGCGGCCAGCCGACGCGTCTCAGCGGTTGGTATATTAGCGGTGAGTACTCCATACGCTACCGACGCAACTCAGTCATGCAAAATAAATTGAGTCTGAGGCAGCGCACGGTGCTTATAACCAAATATCAAAGCAGAAGCGTAGCGCTCGAGCTGCGCGGTACCTGCGGTGAACTGATAGAGCCCGTGCTAGATTTCGAAATTATCTTTATGTGCAGGACCAAGCAGGGCGCGTGTGAACGCAGAGACAATGTTTTCGCGGACACATTACATGTTCGATAGGGCACGATTTTTCCAGATTGTTGCGAAGGGCATTTACCGACTAGTTATCTTGCAGAATGCTTCAATTTGTCTCATACCAGTGTCACCCGGCCACTTTTAATCGCGATCGAGCCCAATCTGGATTGGAATGTTCGACCACAATTGGCTCCCTTCCGCAGATTGCGCAAACAAGCCAATCGTGCCCGAGAAATTCGATCGAGATCGGGCGCGATCACGATCAAAAGTGCGCCGTGTGACCCCCGTATTAGGCACTGGAATGAAGTCGTGTTTGAAAGAATAACAAATGTAGCCTCTGCCACTACATACGAGAAAATATTGCATCGAAGAGCTGACAATTCTCGGACCCTATTGGGAAATATGCCGAAAAGGGTTTACCAAAATGCATTATTTTACTAATGTGTGCATTGGTTCACATTAGACTGAATTATCAAGTCCTCAGGTGATGCAGGAAACCGGTGGAGCGTGAACATACCCCATCGGCAGTGCGGATGATGATGATGAATAAACATTTATTGGGTCCAAAATATATTGGTGGTGCCCACAGGCACCAGACGGGGTGGTTCCCTAGTTACGGGACCCATATAATCCCAGCAGCTCCTGGCCCCTGTCCGTCAGTGCGAGCTGAATAACAAGGTCTCCCATCGCTCACGGGGTTCGGGATTGGGGGTGTTGGCGGGAAGGGGAGGAGGGGGGAGTTTTGAGTTCTGTGCACTCGGCCAAGATGTGCGGCAGGGTGCCCTTTTCCCTTTTGCAAAAAGGCCAGAGCGTATCATGTTCCGCGGGGTACATGCGGTTCACCAGTACGGGATGCGCAAGTGATCCCGCCTGCGCTCGGCGCAGGATGGTCGCTGTTGCCTGGTGAGTTTGGGGTGCGGTTCTGGCAGTTTGCACCTTTCCTCTCGGTACATCCGGGTAATGCCCCGAAAGCTGGTAACCGGGTGCGGTAGCTCCTCCGGCTCGTGCTCTGCCCGGATTGACATTTCTCGGGCACGGTAGTCGACGATGGTGTTGCCTGCTACCTGCGAGTGAGCCGGGACCCACACGAGCTCTATGGCTCTTCCCGGAGGCTTGCACTTGGATAGAATGACTCGGGCCGCGGAGGAGATTACCCCCCTGCGGAAGCTTTCGTAGGCTGTCTTTGAGTCGGTGACCACGGTGTCCACGCTCGGCTGTGCGAGTGCGAGGGCCACGGCCGCTACTTCGGCAACAGCGGGGTCTGTTTTCGTCAGGGACGTGCTGACAATCAGCCTGTCTTTTGACGTAACCACCACCGCTGCTCGGTCACTGTGTTTTCGGAGCGAGGCGTCCGCGTAGACGACCCTGGGGTACTCTTCCGGCTTCCGGGCTATGGCTTTAGCCCGGGCGGTGCGCCTCTCATCATCCTTGCCAGGCGTCATGTTCGGTGGATGAGGTTTGGTGTGAATGGTCGTCTTCCAGTCTTCTGGAAGGGCCGCCTTGAGGGGTACTGGCTCGATCTGCCATCCTATCTTGCGTAGGACGGCTCGTCCGTGTTCTGTGTGACTGAGCCGGATTCTCTGATTAGAGAGTTGGGCTTCGATGAGCTCCTCCAGCGTTTTGTGGGCGCCCATGTCTAGCAGTCTTTGCGTGGACGAGTATATCGGCATGCCCAATGCTTGCTTCGTTGCCTTACGGAGCATCGTGTTTAGAGTGTCCCTATTCGCCTTCGTCAGCTGGAGATACGGGGCGGAGTAGGTAACCCGCGACACGACGAACGCGCGTACCAAGCGCATGGCATCGTCCTTTTTAAGGCCTCGGTTTCTCTTAGACACCCTCCGAAGCATACTAAGTACCTGTTCGGTTGTAGTTTTTATCTTTGTGACGACGGCTTGTGCCTTCCCGTCGCTTTGAAGCAGTAGGCCGAGAATCCTAATCTGCTGTGTTGGCTTGATGGCCGTTCCGTCGATTGTGATGATCACGTTCGGCGGCAGCTGCTTCTTTGGTTTTCCCGGTTGGATCATGAGCAGCTCCCATTTCTGGGGATCGCAGCTCAGTCCGCACGACTTGGCGTATTCGTGCACGGTTGTTGCCGCCCACTGCTAGGCTTTCTCCATCGAGGCATTGGGCCCGACTCGGGCAGTCCATACCGTAATGTCGTCGGCGTAGAACGCGTGGTCCACACCTTCGATTTGCTTGAGTAGATCGGGCAGGGGCAGGAGGGCCATATTGAAGAGCAGGGGCGACAAGACCGATCCCTGAGGGGTGCCCCTATCGCTGAGCTCGACAGGGTCCGACTTCTCCTCGCCTATCCTGATGGTAGCCGTTCGGTTTGACAAAAAATCTTTTATGTAGCCGAATGTTTTTTGGCCACACCTGGTCTTGTTCAGATTTTGCAACACGCTCGCGTAGGACACGTTGTCAAACGCTCCCTCTTTATCGAGGGCGAGTATCCCGCATGGCGCGTGCCTCGTTGCCTGCTTGACGACCAGTTCGTGGAGTTGGATCATCACGTCTTGGGTGCTGAGGTGTTGCCTGAAGCCGTACATCGTCTCCGGCATATGATCCGTTTCTTCGACGTGCTTCTGCAGCCGGCGAAGGACCATGCGCCCCATCACCTTCCCCACGCAGAACGTGAGGGAGATTGGCTGCACGTTGTCTAACGTGAGGGCCTTGCCGGGCTTTGGAATGAAGCGGACCTCAGCGTCCTTCCATTCCTTCGGCAACCGCGAGTTCTCCCAGGCTTCGTTGATGTGCTCTAGGAGGCCGCGGGCTTCTGCACCGATCATGTTACCGAGTAGTTTGTAAGTTATGGCGTCCCTGCCGGGTGCACTTCTCTTGTTACTTTCATCTATCGCTGTCCACGTTTCCGTCATGGTAAACGGCCGGTCCAGCTCTTCGTTGTCAGGTCCTTCGTACCTATCGGGCACCGGGTACTGACCCTTCTCTGTCTTTAGGTACATCGCCTTCAGGTCTTCTAGGAGCCTGCGGCCGTCTCCCTTGTACGTGTTCAATACTTTGGTAAGGTTGCGATTGATCACAGTTTTGCTACTCAGCAGGTCAATCAGATGCCTCAAGAGACACCACGTCTTCCACGTCTAGAGCTTGCCCTGCAGGCCATCGCAGGTCTTCAGCCAATTTTCCCTGCATAGTTTGGCCGCGTGCTCGGCGATCTGTTTGCTCAAAACTGATATGTGCTTGGCCAGCTTTCTATTGTGTCTCTGACGTTTCCACCGCCGCGTTAGTGAGCGCCGGGCCGCCCACATGTGGGTCAGTCTGGAGTCCACGTACGGTGTCTGCGACGTCGTTGTGATTTCTTGGGTAAATTTTTGGAGGGCCTTCATCTGGTCCCGCGCCCATTCGGTGTAGGTCGGTTTTCTTTCAGCTTGTCCCAACTCTTCCTCGGAGGCCTCTTCTTGTTGTTAGGTAAACTTTCTCATCTTGTCCCAATCCGCGATCCGCACCGTCCCTAGCACAGCCCGATATCGGGAGCCTCGAATCGCGATGCTGATCACGCTGTAGTCAGACCCCAGGTCCACTTCTTCGCATCTCAAGGAGACGTCTAGTGTGCCCGATAACCACGACAGGTCTGGCGTAGTGTCCCTCGCGGCCCTGTTGCCTCTTCTGGTGGTTACGTCCGGCTCGTTCAGGAGGGCCATCTCGTGATCCTGCATTGCTTTGGTCAACGCTTTTCCTCTCTTGGACTGGAACTTATAGCCTCACGTTGTGTGAGGGGCGTTAAAGTCGCCGAGGATCAGGAGCGGCCTGGTCCCCGCCAACCCTTTCGCCTGGCTAACGATGCGGTCAAATTCGTACTGCCGTTGTGACGGCCGGCAGTACCCGCTCATTACGAATAGATTGCCCGAGCTGCCAATTTCTCTTGCATGAATTTCGACCAGCGTGTGCTCGCAGCCACCCTGCGCCGTGACATGTTGAGTTGCCGCCACGTTGCTACGGACGAGCACCGCCGTTCCGTTCTTCGTGGGGCCCGTGTAAGTGATGTACCCCGGGAGTCTTCGTTTCCCGTTTGTTTCCTGTAGAGCAATTACATCAGGCTTGTCTTCTTGCCCGTCAATGTGTAATAGTAGTTCCGCTTGTTTGTTGCGAATCCCGCGGCAGTTCCATTGGTAAATTACGGTGGTGTTCCCCCCGGGCTTCTTCTTGTGCTTCTTACTTGGGTTCTGCATCATCCTTTCCGGACGTCTCGAGTCGATTGCGCCTTTTTGTTATGGCGTCTTTGAGTCTTTCGGCCCGCTCCCTTTTCAGGGACGTGAAGCGGTTCCTTAACGATGTTGAGGCTACTTTTACGGCTAGGCGCTTGTGCTTCACCGCTGGTGTTAAGCTGATTCTCGACAGCTTCCAGTCGGGCGTCCATTTTGCCTAGCCTTTCGTTAATTTGGGAAATTGCGGCCAAAAAGGCCGTCAGCCCTCCTCGCGGGATCTGTGTCGTTGCCGTGGTCATGGTCTCTGAGGTCGCCGCTTCCTCTCCGCTCGCGGGGCTATCATCGGCGTCCATCGCCTCTTCATTATTTGGTGCACGTTGCGTGGCCCCAGCCTCTCCCGCCGTCCGCCCTGGCGGGGCGAGGGGGGGGGGGGAGGGGTCCCTCCGCGGAACCTTGCGCAAGCCTCCGGCGTTGTTTGCCGCCGTGGTGTTGTTTTGGGGTCTTGTATTTGCCGAGCTGCCGTTACTCGCCAGCGTTTCAATCTTATTCATAAGAACCTGTATTTGGGCGTTCTGCTCCTGGAGCTGAGCGTTTTGGCACTCTATGATCCTCTTAAGCTCTGTCACTTCGCTGCTGTCCTTTTGCGGATTCGCTTGTGAGTTAAGGGGTTGGGAGGGGGGGGAGCGGTTGGAATTCCGTGTCGCTGGTTCGAGCGACAAGAGACCTCTTGGTCCAGCCCACCTTTTTCTCGGCGATCCCTCGGCGTTCGGTTGACTCACTCCGGAACCTCGAACTGGCCCTGGAGCTCGAACTGGCCCGGGAGTACGAGCGGCGGTTGCCGCCGCCGTTGCCGCCCCCGGATGGTGTCTTTGATAGGGAGCGACTCTGACGGCCATTTCCGTTGCCACTATTGCTGCTGCTGCAGCGGACCGCGTTTGTGACCGGCCCCGTTGTTTGGAGGCGCTACGGCGGGGTCCGCCAGCAGGACCTCTCTTGTCTTGGTTCATTCTCCCGGCGTCTTCTTCCTCCGCTTGGCGCCGTGCCCAGCGCCGCTGGCGGACGACGTAGGGCATCTTGAAGCGGGCTGTACAGGCCTTGGCCGTGGTCAGGTGATTGCCTCCGCACAGGCCACACTTCGGGACACATCCGTGGTCTTCGGCGGGGTTGGCGATTCCGCACCCTCGGCAGATCGTATTCGAAGGATCCGGGCACACATCCATTCTGTGGCCCACTCTTCCGCACGCATAGCACACGTCGATTTGTTTTCTGTGCAACGTGCACTCAGTGAGCTGGTTGCCGTATTTCACGTAATTGGGTACTTTGTGCCCTTCGAAAGCAATGACGACTGATCGGGTCTTACCGATTCGGTTTGCCTGTAGGGCCGTTGGGTTATGCTTGTGCACAACATTGTCCTGAATCTCCTGGGCCGTATCCTCGAGCGGGATGCCCCTTATGACGCCCTTCACCGTGCCGTGGGGGGCCACTTCGTAGGTACTTACTTCGTGCGCCGTGCCGCGTGTGTCGATCCTTCCTACGGCAACGTATCGATCGGCGTGTTCTCTCTTGGAGGTGCTCACCACGACGATATTCTGCTGGAGGTTGAGGCACACGACGTCTTCACTTGCTTCATTAGCGGGGATCTGTGCCGCCGCCGCAATTGCACGACCTTGTTCAACGCGGGTCACTTCGCTCACGTGGAGCCCACCTCGTGGTCGTAACACGATCTTTATGTCGGCGCGCGGCAAGGTTGGCATGCGCGCGCCCTTCAACAATTTGCCCTTGTTTACACGTTTCACCCTTGAGTGACGTGTATCGCTGCCAGGGGCGCCACCGCTGAGGTTGTTGCTCCGGCTGTTGACATCAGCCGTGGCCTTGGCGCCATCTTGGCTCGTTTGAAGTACGGGATTTAGGTCTAGCTTGCCCATGCCTTTTTGCCTGACTCTCTCGCCGGCAGTTTTCCAGCCTTGCGCTCTTGTGCACTGGTCCGGCGAAATTGTGATGCCGTCCACCTCTACACGCATAGTGGTAGTCATTTTGGGTCAATGCTCACTTGCGTAATCATCGATGGTTCGATGTTCCTCTGGCGGCTTCACCGTGGCTCAGGCTGGGCCTACCGCTCCCCCAGCCAAAGCCGAAGTCGACGTTAGGCCCAGCGGCGGGCGCTCCTCTCGGGCACAAAAAGTCCTCTAAATTCGGAAAAAGCGCTCCCCTACCTCTAAATTTGGGTTCCCGGTAGTCCACACAACTTCACGCATCCGGTCGACGCACTTTCATTAAGGTGCGACTGTGGTCTCGCGGAGTGCTGTGTTGTGGACACACTTAGTCCCCAAAATCGTTATTTTCCGCTGGTTGTTCGTGCACCCATAAACTGCACAGTGCTGGCCTGTAGCCTTTTGATCAGTAGATATGCCATTATTTACGAGCGTAAGTCATTCGTGACAAAAATGAACGGAGACAT
Source organism: Dermacentor silvarum (assembly GCF_013339745.2). Classification (NCBI taxonomy): domain Eukaryota; kingdom Metazoa; phylum Arthropoda; class Arachnida; order Ixodida; family Ixodidae; genus Dermacentor; species Dermacentor silvarum. The sequence continues at coordinate 48,949,285 of NC_051156.1, read as the reverse complement.
CGAAGGAAAGCTGCCACTCCGCAATGCAAGCGCAAGGCAAGCTCACAGTCCAGATCGAACAAGCAACACTGGCACATACTCTCTACGCCAGAACGTCGGAAGCGTCCTTGTGAAAACGTCTATAGCCTTGAGCCTTCATGCCCTTTCGACACCATACTGCGTACCAACCTGACGTTATAGAGTATACTCCACTTTCTGAAGTCACCAAGTATGCTGAAGATTGCCGTCAGCTGGCACGTGCCCTGACTAGCAAGACTCAAGAGCATCAAAAGACACGGCATGACCGTACTCATCAAGCACCACACAACTTCGCTCCTGGTTCGCTTGTTTGGCTTTGGATACCAGCCCACATCCCTGGCCTCTCTTCCGACTCCTGGTGCGTTATCACGGTACGCACCGTATAATCCATGCCAATTCCCCGGTTAGCTACCTCGTCGAGCCACTCACAGTCTCACCAGACCTGCGGCATCGTGGGCGAGAGACAGTTCATGTCAACAGCCTGCAACCGTATTATGACCCGCTCATCTTCTCTGCGCCCTGAGTAGCCAGGATGGCTACGCCTTGCTCCCGGGGCCTTGTAATGAAGCAGATGCACCCCTGTGTATGTGCCGACTCAAGAGGAAGACGAAGGACCGTGCCATGATCGCGAGTGAGCCCCCTGCTACGAACAGCCCTTACAGTGTCTTCCTATACCTAGCGTTCCAGCAATGTTGTCCACGACCTCGTCGTAATACCAATAATTTTTCAAGCATAGAATGGATATTCATGTAGTAATTGTATAAACCTATCTTGTTTATTTGTATTTTCTGCATTATACTCACTCGATGTTTGTGCTGTATTTGCATTGAATATCATGTTTGCCGAACACGCTTAGGAGCAAGAGCCTCTGTCAGGCCACATGGGCTTTAGCTCCTGTTCCTCTTGCTGTAACAAAGTAAGAAATAAACTTAAAATTCAACTAATGACACGAAGGAGCGTGCGGAAAAAGCTGTTAATTCGACAGCTCGACAAAGCCGCCGGCCGCCGCATTGGCGTTCACGGCACTGACTTAAGCAAAATCCGCTTATAACATTTCAGAAATTAGACGAAGTTTACGCAAATTACGCAAGTAACAAAAAGATTGTTGTGTACAAAAAAAGGAAATATCGTTATACCATCTTACAACAATACATAAAATACAATCACATATTTTTTATTGATATATAAGGAGATGTTGATGCACAAGTAAGGCGCCAGCTATTCATTATCTCTTGAATGTGTCTAACCTACAACATACCGGGTTCAGGATTATATGTCAACCAACCTTCTCATAGACGCACTAGAACATAACAAAATATTTGTCAAGCAAACTTTTCACACTAACACTAAAACGTAAAAAATACGTGGTACATACAATAAAGAAGTTAAATAACTCCACGACATTGCACGAAAAATCTGAAAAATACAAATAATACTGTCACCTAACAACACAGTCTCTACTCACACGGGTGGTGCATACATCCTTTAAATGCATTATCATACATAGTCAGAACAGAATAGTCAACATAACATAAACCACGAACACATACACATATACAGCGACGTTGAAATAAAAGGAACATTATAAGCGTTATTAACGGCCAACAATGCCACACTCTTCGAGAAAAGCTTTTAACGCTTTTAAAGCACTCTTCTGCGAGGTCGTTGTTGACCAAGGGCCCAAACGTTTCCTTAAACTGAAAGGTCTATGGTCTAAAGCCATTAGAGTTGATTTAGATCGGCGTCTTGGTGTGTCGTGAAGTGGGTAATCTAGGAGGAGGTGATGCATATCTTCATCTACAAATCCACAATCACATTCGGAGGTTCCGGCACGGCCAACTCTATGTAAGAAATGTTTTGTGTAGGCAGTACCTAGCTTTAATCGATGAATGAGGTTTTCCATATTTCTGTCTAATGACAATGGAAATTTCACTTCAATAAGCCGATCGTTATGGTACAAATTAGAGTTCTCATAATTCCGTTCAAACCACGTATTCCTACAGATTTTGAAAGACACTCCCCTTGTTATGCAGCGTAAATAATTTTTTGATATTGGGAGCGAATCCACATCATTGTTGAGATGCGCTTGTCACGCTGCTTCATCAGATGCTGTGTTGCAAGAAATGTTGCAATGTCCAGGTACCAACTCGAATGTTATTTCATGTTTCGCTTGGTTTGCCTTCGTGAGGTCTTGTGTTTCATATATTATACTATCACTGTTTTTGCTGTTGTGCTGCAGAGTGATATTGTGCCGTCTGTGAATCGCTGAAAATTACCCATTTTTGCATACCTCTTACTGAAGTTATAAATTTTAATTCACATATGATTGCGAATAGTTAAGCCGTTGTGGAGGAAGTCACATGAGATAACTTAAATGATTCTTGTTTATTGAGGTGCGGTATAATGAATGCTGAAGTTGACGAGGTTGCTGCACTGGAGCCAACTGCTAGACGTGTATGCATCCTGAATACCGCATATATTGTATATCTCGTAAAGCGCTAGTTGTTGAGCAGCTTGAATGCACATGCCTCTTTTTCTGAATATCCCATATATTGACAATTCGATTTTTGGAAGAGTAATCAGCCGTGGTGGATATTCGACATTGAAGTTCCAAAATTCATTTCTTGGCAATATATGAAGATATTCTTGAATTTCATTATGAACGTAACTTCTATATCGTTTTATTATGTCTAGAGCCAATGGGTGGCTTTTATGCTGTGTTTGAAGATGAAAATAATGCTGGCATGTTTCTGTAGTTCTCATAACTGGAAACTGTGATTGGCTGGCCTCAGCTATTACAAGACAGCTAGAAATCACTCGTGGAACACCTAGACATATGCGTGGTGCTCTAGCTAAAAGTCTTTGAAGTTGCTCTTCTGACGTGTGGGAAAGCCCGTGTAAGATGGGCGCAGAATACGAATTTTTTGTCGTAATAATGCATTGTAAACAGTCAGCATGGTTGATACTGATCCGCCCCATGATGGGCCGGTAAGTCTGCGAAGTGCAGTCACTATCGCATTGACCTCGTTTTCGAGTTCCTCTATGTGGGGCGCCCAGGACAGCTGCCGATAAAGTACTATTCCAAGAAATCCATGCTGTGTGAATATCATTAGAGGTTGTCCTTCCAGATTAAGCGTGAATTTTTAACTGCCTACGAGTGAAGGGCAATACAGCTGTCTTCGCGCGCGATAAAACCATTTATCTCTCTCTCTCTCTCTCAAAAAGTGGTTAATGATATTTATGCTATCTTGCAATCCCATCTAAAGTAATTGAACATTAGTCCAGATGTTCAAATGCACACACCATCTGCATACAGTGAGAATCTTAACTGTGATGGCAGTCTCTTTACTAAATTAGCTATGACACAGTTAAAAAGAAGAAGGCTAGCACGCTTCCCTGTGGTACTCCCTGCTTGAAAACATTTTCAGCACTCTTTGCTTCTCTCGCCTGAACAAATATTTTGCGACCTGATAAAAATTCAGAAATCCCCCGCAAGGACCTGCCGGACATTCTGGGTTCTAACATACTTAGCAGAACATGAACGTGACTAACAGTGTGAAATATCCTTTTGATGTCTAATAATATTGCTATCGTCAAGTTGCCACAGGCACGTTCGTGTTCCGCACAGGTTACTATATCCAATATTGCAGCCATTAGGCACCTCTGTTTTCTAAAACCTGCTAAGTAGTTGAACAACACATCCGTTTCATTCACCACCATTGAAGTCGCGCGTCAACCTTCTTCTCCATTACTTAGCATAAACAACTTGTCAAACTAACCGGGCGAAAGAATTAGAGGCACAAGGGCGTCTTCTCAGGTTTTAAAATTAGTTTAATTCGAGCGACTTTCCAAGAATGAGGTACAGTTTCTTCTGTCCATAGAATATTATAGATGTCTAAGAGAGCATTTGTACCTGTCGTCCCGAGGTTTCTTAGCATGTTGTACGTAATGCCGTCGGCCCATCAGCAGACTTTTGGCGACATGATGCAATTGCACGTTGAAGCTCGCTTAATGTGAATGCCGGATGTAATTGAGAATGTTGTGCCCAATAGCAAGCATTTATTTTCTGCTTAGCTAACACTACAGAATTATCAAATTCTGCACATTGTGATGAAAAAGGAGGTGTGGAAATAAGCTCGCAAAATTAATCTGCAACTATTTTTTCACATGTGTCCCGGGCTACAGCGAGAGCACGAAATGGAAAGCTGTGTGTTAGAGGGCCACTTAAAAAACGAATTATTAAAAACATTCTTGGGACAGACGTGTCAGGAGACATCGGGCCGCAGAAATCGCGCCTGCACCGTTTGCATAAATTTTCCATGCGTCTGCGCATTACATTGTGAATTTTCTGAGCGTCGTTGCATGCTTCTAAACTTCCGCTCCATCGATACGATCTTTTGGATCATCGTCTGATGGCCATTTGATGTTCATACTCTCGGTAAACTGCAGCATAATCTTTCGGAATTGCCACCTTCTTTGTGCATATGTTTACATTATCCTGAAAAATTTCAGTAAAATTCTCAACAGTTGTATGTTGAATAATTTGATCCGCTAGGCGGTACCGAAAAACTTTACAGTTGGTTAATCTGCTGTGACGCCTAATATCATTGTGCATGCTAGGGTTTGTGCATGCTAGGGTGATTTATATAGATGAGAAAATGGTCATTTCCACGCGTTTTCACGTCCGAAGTCCATCACAACCTTCACTATACCTTGGGAACACAGGGTAACATCTATGCAGCTTGAATAATTATATCCACCAAGAAATGTTGGCGATCCATCGTTTAAAACAGTCAAGTTGCAACTGTCTATGGTGCACTCAATGGTGTCACCATGTGCATCACATCGATCACTGCCCCAGATAATGCGTGCATTGAAGTCAACACACAGAAATTGAAGATATACACTGGCGCTTCCACTGAGATACGGCCTGAAGGTTGTATATATAGATTAATCACTGTTATGAATAGCTTACCAGACGATACTTTGCATGCGATGAATTCCGGGAAGTCTTAATCACTTGACTGAATTTGATAAGATGGTAAGTTTTCTGACGCACAGGAGCACTCTGCTAACAGCACCTTGACGAGACGACTTGTATATCCCATAATTCGAGAGGCGAAAATCGTCACTGATTCTCGCCTCTTGAATGCAAAATATCGGAAAGTTGTATTCTACAAGTAGTTTATGAAAGTCAGCACACTTCCTTCGAAGACTGTTGGCATTCCACTGAAATGTCGACTGTGGCGGTTATTTATGTACTGGTTGCCGCAAGTTTGGCCGGGATTGTTGACACAAGACTGCTTCCAGAGAAAACAAGGCTTTCACTTCTGGTAGGTTGTTTGCTTCCGGCAGAGCAGATAGGATTGCCTTAAGAGCTACGAAAAGCATCGGCAAAAGAAATTACACCATCTTCCCGTAGGGGAACCCTGAGTAGTATGCGAAGCAGCCATGTGGTCGACTCTAGTTCCCATTAGTTTTCGGTTCGTCGTTTCCGTTAGGTTCAGGTTTCCTTTCGGCTTCGCGAGCCCGAAGTTCGGGATCGGCCTGTCGCAGCTGCCGATTTCGTGGCAGCGGCTCGAGCCCTCTTCTCCGCTGCGCTGACACTGGCGTTGACGCTGGTGCTGTCCGTGGCACTCATCGCGGCGTTGCGGGAGGAGAATGAGAGGAGAGGAGCGCGCACGCGCGTCATTATACCGCGAGCTACAGTGGCGCCTCCCAGCGGAGTATGCAGTGCCTACCGTCGCGCCTCTAACCTAAGCTGCTTCCATTATTGCGCGCGGAGCCGCAGGTGTTGCCATTCGTTGCGCAATCCGGAGAGGAGAGGAGGAATGCCGAAAGGAGAGAAGATGAGATAAGGAGAGGAGGGGGAGGAGGATGTGCATGCGCAGTGCGGGTGTGGACGCCGCACGGCGGATGGATGGAGGGACGGACAAAGCCCCCGCCATAAGCTGCTTCGCATCTAAAAACAGTTGCGTCACCGATGCGGTGACGCAACTGTTTGTCGCCCTTAACTGGTGTTACTTCTGCAGAAGGCGCGTAAGGTGGTTGAGAATGATGTGTACGAACATTGTGGTGTATGTGGGCGTTTATTACGCACGTCTTCTTCATCTGTATATTATCATCATCATCCTACGTTGCGCGATCCTCATCTTCAGTTATGTGTGATCATCATCATCGGGTGTGTGCTTTTGCTGGTTCGCTGCCGAGTACTCGGGCCGAATAAACGTCGTGCCAACAGAGACGCCATAAGTGGTGGAGTTGCTCTTCGATCCTCAGTCCTCTGCCCGCTCAGTCTACCCCCTGGAGCTACGTTCAGGCCGCCGCTTGGGCCCACTGTCCGCTAGCATGTCTGAGGACGCACCACCTTCCACTTCTACCGCTACCGTTCTGACACCACCAGCCACCCCTTACATCCTCAGCAGCCACCAGCGTGACCCCCATCTCTTCGCTGGTCTTCGTGAAGAAGATGTGGAGGACTGGCTCGACGACTACGAGCGAGTCAGTTCCGCTAATCATTGGGACGACCTTAACAAGCTCCGCCACGTCTCCTTCTATCTGACGGGTGTGGCGAAGACATGGTTCTTCAACCACGAGATCGACTTTACTGACTGGGCTGCCTTCAAGCAGCGGCTGCGCCAAGTATTTGGTACACCGGCCGTTCGTTCTACCATCGCAAAGAAAACCCTCGATACTCGCCAACAACAGCCAGGCGAGTCTTACACATCATACATAGAGGATGTTCTTGCGCTTTGCCGCCGTATGAGTTCATCTATGCCAGAGTCAGACAAAGTGCGCCACATTCTGAAAGGCATTAGATCAGTCGCCTTCAATGCCCTTGCCATTAAGAACCCCGCTACAATCGCTGACGTTGTTACAACGTGTCAGCGCCTGGACGAACTCGAGTCTGTTCGCCTTCAGCCGGACGTTGGTGACTATTCTTCTACGGCGGACCCACATCTACGTGTCGTGATACGAGCAATGATACGCGAAGAATTACAGTCAATGGGCTTGTCGTCACCATCCGTGTGCCCCAGCGCGCCTTCTAGCGCAGCCTTGCGTGACATCATCAGGGATGAACTGGCGTCCTTGACCTGCTCCACGCACGTGCAACCCTCCGTCTCTCGTCCCCTGCCAACGTACGCCGAAGTTGCTGCCACGCCTGCAGGCAACGTCAACTCCACGGTGCCGCTGCGCACGTACGCGTCGGTTGCTGCCGCGCCTCCAGTAAACATTTCGACGCTGCCGCCCGAGCTTTCATCAGCCCATTTGACTGCACTGACTCCCGGATCACCTAGCCCCCTGTACTATCCGCCATGGCGTCCGTCACGTCCCACGTGCTATTACTGCGGCTATCGCGGCCATATTTCACGTTTCTGCCGCAAGCGCCAGCAGGACGAGCGTCGGGGATACGACATCTCCGAACGCAACTTTTCCGGTGGAGTCTCTTCCCAACGCCGGCGTTTCTCTTCGCCTCCGCTCCGCTCTACTTCTCCGCCCGCATCGACTGAAGACCGAAGCACTTACCGTTCAGCCAGACGCCGCTCCCCTTCGCCGTTCCGCCGCTCCACGTCACCACTACGGCCCGTCTCCCTCAACTCTAACATTCGTCCGGAAAACTAAGCGATGCAGTTTTTGGAGGACAAACTGCATACGACACCAGGACTGATATTCCTCCAGCGCGCCCGTCCAATATGCTCTCGGTGTTTGTCCAAGGAGTGCCCGTCGATGCTTTGGTGGACACAGGTGCGACAATTTCTGTTATTCACGCTGATTTATGTTCCCGTCTCAGAAAAGTCACGACGCCATACGATGGACCGACGCTAGTTGCAGCCCAAGGAGACCCTGTTCGAGCTTCCGCTCTTTGCACTGCCCGTGTTTTGATCGATGATATCCTGCACCATATACAATTAGCTGTGCTGTCCCCGTGCGCTCATCAACTTATTTTAGGGTGGGATTTTCTCTCTTCTGCTTCCGCGGCTATTTGTTGTGGCCAACGTGTCGTCCATCTTACGGACACTGACTACTTACTTGGGGAATACAGGTACACGCCGTTGCGCCTGCTCGCTGCGGAAGATACCGAACTGCCTCCCGGCCGACAGCGCATTATTACCATTATGTCGACCGATATCGACCATGGTGACGTCTTGGTCTTGCCCTCTTCCCGTTGCCTTCATAAAGGCATCGCTTTTGCGCCAGGTGTGGTTCGATTTCACAATGGCTCGGCGCTTGTCACCGCCACGAACGCGACATCGGAGAAAATTCTCCTTCCGCAAAGCACCACAGTGGCTTGCGCGGCCGACCCAGGGCCTGTATGCGTCGTGCCCCTTACGACTATGTCTTCCAAAGACCCTTCTACTTGTGCTACTGCTTCTCCCTCCGCCCTTACTGCAGCCATCAGCAGTGACTTGCCACCTTCACATATGCAGCAGCTGCTTGCTTTGTTGAACAAACACGCGAATTTATTTGATGTCCATTCGTCGACTCTGGGCCAAACCACAGCTGCAGCGCATCGCATTCAGACAGACGAAGCGTCGATAGTGCGCCGACGCCCGTACCGCGTGTCCCTAGCCGAGCGGAAAATCATAGAAGAAAATGTCGCGGACATGTTACAACAGAAGGTCATCCGGCCCTCAGCTAGCCCTTGGTCATCTCCGGTTGTTTTGGTGCGAAAAAAAGACGGTTCCGTGCGTTTTTGCGTCGATTACCGGGCCCTCAATAAGATCACTCGAAAGGACGTATACCCTATGCCTCGCATTGACGACGCCCTTGATTCACTACAAGGTGCAGAATACTTTTCGAGCCTCGATCTGCGTTCTGGCTATTGGCAAATTCCCATGCACGAAGACGATAAAGAAAAAACAGCGTTTGCCACCCCTGATGGACTTTACGAATTCAACGTCATGCCTTTCGGGCTATGCAATGCACCTGCGACTTTTGAACGCATGATTGATACCGTGCTGCGTGGCCTGAAATGGAAAACTTGCCTCTGCTACCTGGATGACATTGTCGTCTTTTCATCCACGTTTCCTCAGCACCTGCAACGCTTAGATGAAGTTCTGACGTGCCTTGGCGACGCTGGTCTTCAGCTCAACACGAAGAAATGCCATTTCGCCAACAGATCCATTAAGGTCCTGGGGCATGTCGTGAGCAAGGAGGGCATACGTCCTGACCCTGACAAGATTGCTGCGGTCCTTCGCTTCCCTCGCCCAGAAAAGCCTAAAGACTTGCGAAGCTTCCTTGGCCTCGCTTCTTATTTCCGTCGCTTTATACGGAACTTTGCCTCCATCGCTGCGCCACTACACAAACTACTTGCTTCCGGTGTACCCTTTCACTGGTCTCAAGATTGTGAAGCAGCCTTTGGCATGTTAAAGGGCGCCCTCACGTCTGAACCTGTGCTTTGCCATTTTGATGAGACTGCACCGACTCTCTTGCACACAGACGCTAGCGGCCACGGCATCGGTGCCATTCTTCTGCAACGCAACAACTCTTCGCACGAGAGAGTCGTTGCATACGCCAGCCGCGTACTCACCGATGCCGAGAAGAACTATACAATAACTGAGCAGGAGTGCCTGGCGATTGTTTGGTCCGTACAGAAGTTTCGTCCCTATTTGCACGGGCGTCATTTTACAATTGTTACGGACCACCACGCATTATGCTGGCTCTCCACTCTCAAGAACTTGACTGGACGGCTGGGTCGCTGGGTTCTCCGCCTGCAAGAATATGACTTTGACATTATTCATAAGTCAGGCAAAAAACACCAAGATGCTGACGCTCTTTCTCGTTGCCCGCTTCCTGCGCACCCACTTGACACCTCGGCAACTGCGTCGCAAAGCAGCTCTTCGGATGTCACTTCTGCGCCGTTTTCCTCTCTAGCCACCATAGACCGCCTTTCTCCGGACGACGATCAAACATTTGCATTTCGCCAAAGGGCTGACCCATATTGTCGGCGTATGATAGACCACCTCTCTGGCGCTTCTCGCCCACCTAACGCGCGGCTTCGACGCCAACTCGCACAATTCAAGCTGAACAATCACGTGCTGTATCGGCGCATTTACCACCTTGACGGTCAACGCTGGGTGCCCGTTCTACCACGCTCTCTTCGAGCCCATGTCCTCAAAGCATTCCACGATGACATGACTGCTGGCCATCTCGGCTTCCACAAAACCTATGATCGCATTCGAAGCCGTTACTATTGGCCTGGCCTTTCTACTAGTGTGGCGAGATACGTCGGTTCCTGTTCTCCGTGTCAGCGTCGCAAACTCCCAACCTCTGCTCCTGCCGGCGAATTACTGCCTATTCCGTGTCCTGACGCACCATTTGAGGTTGTTGGTATCGACCTTTACGGGCCCCTTCCTGTTACTGCAGCTGGAAATCGGTGGATAGTGACCGCCATCGACCACCTGACGCGCTACGCTGAGACAACATCAGTGATCACTGGCTCAGCTTCGGAGGTTGCCGACTTCGTCCTTCAAGCTATAATTCTGCGCCATGGTGCTCCTCGAGTACTGCTCAGCGACCGTGGAAAGGTCTTTCTCTCGCAACTTTTAAACGAAGTCCTGCGCGCCTCTGGTACCACCCACAAAACAGCGTCGAGTTACCATCCACAGACTAACGGCTTGACAGAGCGATTTCATCGCACGCTTGCCGACATGATCGCCGTATATATTCAGCCTGATCACAAGAATTGGGACAAAATTCTACCTTTCGTCACTTTCGCCTACAACACGGCCGTTCAGCGTACCACCGGCTACTCGCCATTTTACTTAGTTTACGGACGGTCGCCTACTTCCCTTCTAGACGTTTCTTTCTTCGATGCTCCTGTCAATCCATCTGCATCGTCTAGCGAAGAATTCCTTTCACGACTCGCCCAGTGTCGCCAGCGTGCTCGCGTCAACACGGCGGCCAGGCAACACGACCGGAAGATCATTTATGACACCCTCCATCGCGTTGTGTCCTTCCGACCTGGTGACGAAATACTTCTATTGACGCCCCTTCGCACGCCTGGTTTGTGCGACAAGTTCCAGCCGCGTTTCATCGGGCCCTACATCGTCCTGGAGCAGACATCACCCGTCAATTATCGCGTGACTCCTGTTGTCGCCGCCACAGACCGCCGTTGTCGCAGCACCGAGGTCGTTCATGTCTCCCGCATGAAACCCTTCACGCGGCGTTCTTCGTCGCCTTGACTTGCGGCCAGGATGGCCGCTTCCACGTGGGGGGGGGGGGAAATTAGTGTGGGCGTTTATTACGCACGTCTTCTTCATCTGTATATTATCATCATCATCCTACGTTGCGCGATCCTCATCTTCAGTTATGTGTGATCATCATCATCGGGTGTGTGCTTTTGCTGGTTCGCTGCCGAGTACTCGGGCCGAATAAACGTCGTGCCAACAGAGACGCCATATGTATTACTTTCTGCCTGTTGTCGTGTGGGTTTCCGCAGCATTGACGCATAGGACGGGGCGCTTGACTGTGATCCTCTTGATTGGTCTCTTGGTGGTTCTCTTGCTGAATACCTTGTTGGTTCTTTTGGCTATGGGGGTTTCGGTGCTGGCTGAAGTTGGTGACCTTGCACTGAATGAACAATCCCAAGTTTATGGTAGGGTTCATTGCGGCGCGGTTCTCTTCCATGGATAAGTTAATGTCGACGAATTTGTGCCGCAGTCTTGTTCTGTGGGCAGCCTGAGTAAGAGGCAGCGTGGTTCCCCGCACAGTTCGCACATTTAGGCTGAAATAGTGGCTTGCACTCCTTGTGGTCATGATCCTAGCAGATTTCCATCGACGTGTGCTGCGGCAGCTTTTCACCATGTGCCCAAATCGCTGGAAATTATAGCTGCAAAGTGCTGGCCCTAGATATTCCTCGACTGGATAACTGGTGAAACCTAAGTAAATTCTTCCTGGAATAGGGTGATCGTCTCTGAAAGTCAGAATTACTGTGTGAAGTGGATGCGACGTCACTGCTCCATCTTCCTGAAGGTAAGACTTTATCTCCCTGCGTGCCGATAAAACCCCAGCAGCTTTCAAGAAGTCTAGGAGTTGCTCGTCTGTATTCAGCAGACACATGTTTTACTTTCCCAACGTTTCGCGTGTATGAATCTGGGATCAAGGCCTTGACTTCTAGGCCACATACACTTGAGAGCATCAGAAGGCAATATGGGGATGGTAAGGAAGCAACGCTTACACTGAAGCTTCCATCTCTGGTCGTCCTGAAGGAATGCACTTTTTCTTTGACAGCGGAAACTATTTCGGTAGACTCACGGCTGGGGTTTACTTGCCAGAAAGTACTACCTTCGTTTCTTGGGCGAAAGACAACTGGGGTGCCTTCTGCTCGTTTTTCTTGTACGTGACCAAAGTGAACGGTGCATCCTCACCCATATCTTCTCCATCACTTAGCTCATAATTCCATGTTTTATCGTCGTACTTGCTGTCGTCTAGACGAGGTTTCTTGCTCTCGAGTACATCATCAGTCATTATTCCTGAATTCTCCGAAGTTGTTTCCAAGTTCTGAAGAATCAAACGTGCCGGTTTTATGAAGCTTTGTGACGCCTGCAAGCCCCCAGGCTTTTCATTACGACCTGTAGTATCATTCATATAGCTTGAAACACTTGGACGAGCGTAAGGTCCATGGCGATGTTCTTGGCTGCCAACCACCGTAGTGGCAAGGTAATAACCTAGTCCTCAAAGAAGAAACGTCGTACCTGTAAGGCGCCGGGCCCACTGAATCTTCACCCGACCTCTTGTTAGTCAATCGTCGGCAATGTTGGTCGTAAATGTCCAAAAAAGCTGAAAAATCATAGCACCGCGCGAAAACAGCGACCGAACAGAAACACTTCTTCTTTCCACAATCACATATTCCCATACAGACAAATATTCTTCTACAAAGCCGCAAAAGAAAAGCGCAAGGTATACATTCCTATGCAAACATATTTCTGCTTGACGCAGAGCAAGAACAAAAACAAAGCAAACATAATGTTGCCCTAAACAAGAAGAGAAAAATAAAAATAAAAAAGCACCATACCAACAACAAAATTTGTTCTGAAAAAAAAACCATTCAAATAACCATCTATTCTAAGTTGAAATAACTACGAATGTTGGTCGGCAATTGTCGTGTTCTCCAATTGAATCGCTTGGCCGTTGAACCTATTTAGTAACCTTGGTAGGTTATTTCGAAGCGTCTGTTGTCTATATGAAATTCTTACTGTTGGTACTTTCCAGGATTCCTTTTTGCGTGTTGCATATATAGTGGTATTGTTTTGTAACTTGGCATGTTTCATAAGAAAACCTGATCCAGTTTTTAACTCTTGTTTACATGCTCTAGACATTCGGTAGACGTATATTGTTGCGATTGGCATAACCTTATAGTTTTACAAAAAATGCATGTGCATTAAAGTAACTAGGTACATTTTCAATTACACGTAAGAACTTTTTTTGCAAGACATGAATGTTGTGCACATTTTCTTGAGTGCTAGTAGCCCAAACTAAATGAGAGTAATTAAGGCGAGATTGAAACCAACTCTTAAAAATAGTTAAGGCGAGATGGAAACCAACTCTTATAAATAGGCATCAGGACTTTTTGTGCCAGTATATGGCTATTGCGCTAAACAATATCAATTACCTGTGGCAGTTTCACTGCTAAACAGCCGATGTGTGTATCCCAGGATATCGTTTCTTGAAAGACGACACCCAATGTTTTAAAGCTGGATACGATAGCGAAGATTTTAGTAGAATGGTTTTATTAACAACCATGTTTTTATTTTTACTGCAAAATATCATAGCTTTTGTTTTGTGTATATTTAACATTTAACCTAAAACTATTTTGGCATACCCGTTCGTCTAATTTATGTAGGGCTGAGGTGGCGTCATCAATTAAGTCATCGACCGAATTTCTTATTAGAAATGATTTGGTTGCGCTTTGTTTTTCCGCTTGAATGCTTTCGATGCTGACGAGTATCTTTTATTGAGAATTGTAGATGCTGGCAAAATTTTATAAAGTGTTTCACTGCTCTTATTCCACGTATTAACAGCGAGCACTGACCACGCAGGTGATACAGCGATGGTTTTTGCGGCCACCTTTTGTCCAGGTTGGCACCCTTATGCTGCTTATGCCTTGTCGAAAGTACAGTTCAGAGGAATCACCGTGGAATGCCAGCACGTTGGAACAACTTTGAATGTGACGCCCGCACATTAGTCACATATTTGCATTGTAATAGTACTTTGAATGGAGGAAGTTAATGCATAATATCAGGAATGTGGTCAAACATTCTAAAAAGTACAAAACGCAGGTTCTGGTAAATAAATACAAGTTTATTGCAAATAGCACAGTCATTGCAGAGCATCACATTTTTACAAACCACAGAGCTTAACCCTTCTTGACATTGTTGGGAGTAGCACACTGGTATTACTCCTTTGAGCAAAAAGTTGACATGTGTTATGCAGTAAAACCTACCCACCGATCCTGTTGGAGCAGTGGGATGCTCCCTGCAGCCGCTCTGTAGCACATTCGCTGCCAGAAGCAAGAAATCCTTCACCACTTTTGCGTGCAGTCGTTTAGTGTTAAAGGCACGAGTGAGTCTGTCCTAGAGGGCCTGAATAATCTTGTACAGACAGACTGATGGATACAGAAGCGCCCCCCCCCTCCCATGTCCAACTGTTTGCAAGCTTCTGCTGGCAATTAGTGCAGTACATCTTCTCTTGTCACAAGGCAGGCATGCCTGCATGCCTTGCAATCAGTTGCTTGCTGGCTAGCTTGCTTGGTTGGTCTTCACTTGTGGCGCCTACTCACTACGAGGATTGGCCAAGAAGCTTCCGGCGGTTAAAGTTTAAAGGGAAGGGGGAGAGAGAAAAACCTAAACAAAAAAGTAAATCAGGGTGAAGTATAACGTTTATGATACTTGGGAAATAGATTTACGTAGCAGATATAGAAATAAAAATAACTGTATATATATATATATATATATATATATATATATATACATTTGTTTGTGTGGTGGTATTAGAATAATATCGAACACATCAGCGATTTAAGGAGCTGTTCAATCATTGATATCAAGAATTAACATGGTAGCCTTTTTGTATCACAGAGATAGTCGCAAATGCGCACGCAGATGTTCTTGTGGGTAAAGCCCATTTAAGCAGCCCTAAAGGGGAGGATATTTTCATTAGTGAAAGAAATGCCCAATTTTCAGAATGAAAATTCTAGTTTCTTCCTCTGGTTTGTAAATCGACGGCATGCTAATAGAAAGTGATGAATGCTTTCGGTTTCGTGGAAAGTAGGACACAGAGGGGACTTCGCCAGACCGGACCTGTGTAGATAAAAATTTAATGGTGGTATGCGGCAGCATAATGTTGTAATCTGGCACGAAACACCACCTTTGCTTGTTTTTCTTCACCGTTGACGGCATTCTTCACAGCGTGTCGAGCAATAGCAACAGAAACTCACACCACCTACTTTGAAGAAGTACTTAGGAAACGCAAGTAAAACAGACAGAGTAAAACAGAGCTGCATTACACAGACAACGAAAGCTACCTCGCGCAGCGCCATGGCCGACGAGACTGACAGGCTCACGGCGCCCCTCGATGGAAGGGCCGAATTTTACCCCAGCGACATGAGCGCGCAGCGGGGCCTAGCTAGGCAATGGTGGCGGCGCCGTGGTCTTTACAGCTCCTAATTCTATCCACCCTAGCTGAAGCCACAGTTGAAGCCACAGTCGATACCACAGCTAAGCCTCAGTTGAAGCCGCAGTCGAAGCCACAGCCCTGGTCAAAGCCGATGCCACAGCTGATGCCACAGTTGAAGCCACAGCCGAATCCACAGCCGGCGCCACAACCGATGCCACAGCCGCAGCCACAATCACATCAAATGATACAGCGTATAGCGGTAGAGTCCACAGAGCCAACACCTAAATTGCCCGAAGAAGACCCGGCAAGTGGTTCTGATGCATCAGTCCCTCATAAATACCATTCATATACTCTTAAGCAAGTTGCATCCTCCGTGAGCGCGAAGTGCAATGCAAGTGCTGGATGTTCTTAATCCAGTGCTTTCAATTCTCGAGTAATCCTCATGGCTCACCCGCAGCCCCCTATTCGCACAACGACCACTGTGCCTTGGTTCATCCCAGATGTCTTCAACGCACATCACCAGCTATGGCACTGCACTTTCGTGTAACGGCTCTTCGCGGCACACCGAGGGCTCACTGTCCTCTTTTACTCTATTTATTTCCCTTTTCCCTTACCCCAGTGTAGGGTAGCAAAGCCGACGCTCGTCTGTTTGACCTCCCTGCCTTTCCTCTCTTTGCTATCTCTCATGCACACGCACATAAAAACACACAATGGGCGCCAGTTAGCCGAAGACAGTGTTACCGCTGCTTCAAATCTTTTTATTTATATTTTTGCGCTGCAAATATCAAGTTACATACTCCAAAATACGTAACGAAATTAAACAGGCGATCAAGAGTGGTGTAGGGGCAGTATATGTCTCCAAATAAAGAGTAAATACGTAAAGCTTATTATGGAGGTATTGGATTGGCTGTCCGAAGAGCCAATGCGAGTTGCGGGTGACATATTCCCAACAGTGTTGTCATGGTCACAAGTTTTCATTCATACGATGCAGCTGTTCACAAAAATGAGCAGAGTGCAATGCACGCTGCAGACCAGCCACGAGCTTCGTGAGAAATTCAGAATAGCGCATGAATTTCATTTCAAGCAGCATATTTATTTGATTGTTTTCAACGCCCAAGGACGTTACAGAAGCGAATGGGAATCAAGCGTTGCATGGATAGAACAAAAATGCCGCTGTTAAGAATACAAGTAATATTCTACAGTAGCCTTAAATACAAGTACTCGTGAATCAGTCAGCTAGGCGACAGAGGTGGGGAGGTGGCTCCAAAGTCTGGATGTTTTGGGAACAAAAGAATCAAAGCTTTGTATGGGGTAATGGTATGTGTACTTTACGTTGGTGGTCGGTTCTGTTACATGGCAGCTCTTTAAAGTCACAAAAAACTCAGAAAACGGTTCCGTTATCATATTAGTACATGCAAGTAGTGATGAATCCTAACTTTGTATCGAACATTTACAGTGCAAAATTGGCATGTGCAATTTTAACAAATTTTGTAGCTTGTGCACCAGAATTTATTATTGCGATAGCAATTATATGGACGCTCTAAAGCGGATTTCTGCCGTCGGCGTCGCCGTCGCCGTCGCCGTGAGGTTCCGTATGACGTCAACGGCGATGAAATCGTCGCCGCGCTCCGGACGCTGTATATGCGCGTGAAAGGGCGCGAGGGACGCGCGATTTCACAGGGAGCGAACGCACGTCGAAGAGCAAACGCGCGTTCTGCGCCGTGCTCCCTGAAAGGCTGCAGAATTAAGCGTATCTTTCCTCCTTTCCATATATAGAGAGCAAACGCGACTTTTTCCGTCGTGCAAAAGGCAGTGGGGGGACGGGAGGGAGAGAGAGAGAGGGGAGGCGACGTTTAGCTGCCGCACTAAATGCGTATTTATATAAAAACGCCGCGCGCGTTCAGTGCGAACGCGGGCAAAATGCCGACGGCGTCGACAACAGTTCTGTGCGTTGCTGGTGCTGCTGCATTTCGTTGCAGCGCCACCGCATGCTCATCACCGGCGCGGAGTGAAGGTCCTCTATGCAGACCCTGCCCGCCTGCGCCAGCGTTTCTCCACTCGTACTAGCCCCATCGCTAGCTGCCGGGTGGCCGGTGTTTCTGCAGCGTAGCAGCGCGTCCTTCACGTGCTGCTTCGCACTATCATGCCTCCGCGTATCGTCAGAACAGCGGCCGAACAGCTCCAACGGAACTCTTCTCGCGCTGAAGCAAGGCGGGCTCGCGTACGTGCCCAGACGCAGGAACAACGTGCTGCTGCGCGTGCGGCGCACGCTGCAGCTCAGCGCCGGAGGCGCCAAGACGCGACCCTGCGGGAACATGAGGCCGAGGCGAGGCGACAACGTCGGCAGGACCATGCAGTTCGGGAGCACGAAGCGGACGCGCATCGTGCCCGCCGTGAGGATGCCGCAGTGCGGGAACGTGAAGCCGACGCGAGGTGGCAACGCCGACAAGACCGAGCAGTTCTGGAACACGAAGCGGATGCGCATCGTGCTCGCCGTGAGGATGCCGCAGTGCGGGAACGTGAGGCCGACGCGAGGCGGCAACGCCGACAAGACCCTGCAGTTCTGGAACACGAAGCGGATGCGCATCGTGCTCGCCGTGAGGATGCCGCAGTGCGGGAACGTGAGGCCGACGCGAGGCGGCAACGCCGACAAGACCCTGCAGTTCGGGAGCACGAAGCGGACGCGCATCGTGCCCGCCGTGAGGATGCCGCAGTGCGGGAACGTGAAGCCGACGCGAGGTGGCAACGCCGACAAGACCGAGCAGTTCTGGAACACGAAGCGGATGCGCATCGTGCTCGCCGTGAGGATGCCGCAGTGCGGGAACGTGAGGCCGACGCGAGGCGGCAACGCCGACAAGACCCTGCAGTTCGGGAGCACGAAGCGGACGCGCATCGTGCCCGCCGTGAGGATGCCGCAGTGCGGGAACGTGAGGCCGACGCGAGGCGGCAACGCCGACAAGACCCTGCAGTTCTGGAACACGAAGCGGACGCGCATCGTGCCCGCCGTGAGGATGTCGCAGTGAGGGAACGTGAAGCCGACGCGAGGCGGCAACGCCGACAAGACCCTGCAGTTCTGGAACACGAAGCGGACGCGCATCGTGCCCGCCGTGAGGATGCCGCAGTGAGGGAACGTGAGGCCGACGCGAGGCGGCAACGCCGACAAGACCCTGCAGTTCTGGAACACGAAGCGGATGCGCATCGTGCCCGCCGTGAGGATGCCGCAGTGAGGGAACGTGAGGCCGACGCGAGGCGGCAACGCCGACAAGACCCTGCAGTTCTGGAACACGAAGCGGATGCGCATCGTGCCCGCCGTGAGGATGCCGCAGTGAGGGAACGTGAGGCCGACGCGAGGCGGCAACGCCGACAAGACCCTGCAGTTCTGGAACACGAAGCGGATGCGCATCGTGCCCGCCGTGAGGATGCCGCAGTGAGGGAACGTGAGGCCGACGCGAGGCGGCAACGCCGACAAGACCCTGCAGTTCTGGAACACGAAGCGGATGCGCATCGTGCTCGCCGTGAGGATGCCGCAGTGCGGGAACGTGAGGCCGACGCGAGGCGGCAACGCCGACAAGACCCTGCAGTTCTGGAACACGAAGCGGATGCGCATCGTGCCCGCCGTGAGGATGCCGCAGTGCGGGAACGTGAGGCCGACGCGAGGCGGCAACGCCGACAAGACCCTGCAGTTCTGGAACACGAAGCGGATGCGCATCGTGCCCGCCGTGAGGATGCCGCAGTGAGGGAACGTGAGGCCGACGCGAGGCGGCAACGCCGACAAGACCCTGCAGTTCTGGAACACGAAGCGGATGCGCATCGTGCCCGCCGTGAGGATGCCGCAGTGAGGGAACGTGAGGCCGACGCGAGGCGGCAATACCGACAAGACCCAGCAGTTCTGGAACACGAAGCGGACGCGCATCGTGCCCGCCGTGAGGATGCCGCAGTGAGGGAACGTGAGGCCGACGCGAGGCGGCAACGCCGACAAGACCCTGCAGTTCTGGAACACGAAGCGGATGCGCATCGTGCCCGCCGTGAGGATGCCGCAGTGAGGGAACGTGAGGCCGACGCGAGGCGGCAATACCGACAAGACCCTGCAGTTCTGGAACACGAAGCGGACGCGCATCGTGCCCGCCGTGAGGATGTCGCAGTGCGGGAACGTGAAGCCGACGCGAGGCGGCAACGCCGACAAGACCCTGCAGTACTGGAACACGAAGCGGACGCGCATCGTGCCCGCCGTGAGGATGCCGCAGTGAGGGAACGTGAGGCCGACGCGAGGCGGCAACGCCGACAAGACCCTGCAGTACTGGAACACGAAGCGGACGCGCATCGTGCCCGCCGTGAGGATGCCGCAGTGAGGGAACGTGAGGCCGACGCGAGGCGGCAACGCCGACAAGACCCTGCAGTTCTGGAACACGAAGCGGACGCGCATCGTGCCCGCCGTGAGGATGCCGCAGTGAGGGAACGTGAAGCTGACGCGAGGCGGCAACGCCGACAAGACCCTGCAGTTCTGGAACACGAAGCGGACGCGCATCGTGCCCGCCGTGAGGATGTCGCAGTGAGGGAACGTGAGGCCGACGCGAGGCGGCAACGCCGACAAGACTCTGCAGTTCTGGAACACGAAGCGGACGCGCATCGTGCCCGCCGTGAGGATGCCGCAGTGCGGGAACACGAAGCCGACTCGAACCGACAACGCCGGCAAGACCCTGCAGTACGGCAGCAGGAAGCGGCCTCGCATCGTGCCCGCCGTGACGATGCAGCGGTGAGAGAACACGAAGCTGACACTAGGCGACAGCGTCGCTTGCCACAAGTGACCACCTCCTGCCCACAGACACATTTGGCGGCGGCTACTGCGCATTTCGAAAGACAGTTCTTCAATAATCCATTCGGATATGCGTGTGATGTTTGCGATCGGCTTTGGTTTAAAGCTGACCTCTCGCCTGTCCGAGTTCATCACGTGCCCCTGCTCGCAGCCGAGTTTCCAGACGAAGACGTGCATTCCTTTGTGTTGTGCTCAACATGCCGCGGCGCACTGCAAAGGAGTACCATACCGGCCCTCTCTCGAAGTAACGGTTACGTTTACCCGGTCATTCCCGCTGGGCTACCTCCACTGAACTTGGTGAGTGAGCGTTTGATTGCACCCCGTCTACCATTCATGCAAATTCGTCGCCTCATGAACGGCGGAGGACAGTATGGCATTGTGGGGCCCGTCGTTAACGTACCTGTTGAAGTGGACACCATGGTTAAATCGTTGCCGCGAAACATTCACGAAGACCATGCCATCAATGTCCACATTAAACGCAGGATTCTCAACAAGACATCATACCTATCTGGCGTGGTGAAAAAATCTCACTTGAAACCTTGGCTTGACGTCTTGTGTCGGAGTACGTTGTACAGGTACTTTGGTATTACTCTTGACGCCTCCTCTTTAGACGCTCTTCCCGACGACGACGCATTTGAACTGCTCGAAGATTCCGTCGAAACTATACCCCAGTGTCCCGACGTGCACAATCCAGTGGATGCATGCGTGGCGCTTAACGCATTCGAACAGTCCGTGGTGTGGGACGAAGAGCGCTACCTGGCCATAGCTCCTGGTGAACACAGACAACCACTGAGCATACTGTACGATGAAAGAGCAGAAGAGTTGTCCTTCCCTCAGATATACCTTGGGGAGCCCCGGCGCGTAAAGGCAGAAGCTCATCCCACGCCCTTTACATATGCCACCAGTGAGATACGTCGCAAAGACCGTCGCGGTGTTTCGCCTCACCACATCCTGTTCATGGCAATGAAAGTGCTCCGATTTAGAGTCAGTCGCGGCCTGGCCGTCACATTTCGCGTCAACGACGACACCGACAAAATTACACGCCAAATGCTTGAAGACGAACACTTCATACAGGATACCATTGACCAAGACATGGCCTTTATGAAGGGCGTTCCCAACACGGTCCACTACTGGCAGCAGCGAAAGAAAGATGTCTTCGCTATGATACGCCAGCTTGGCAAGCCGACTGCGTTCCTCACCCTGTCAGCTTCAGAGATGGATTGGCCTCGATTACTCGCTCTGCTTGAGCGGTTGCGCCAGCAAGATCCCACCTTAGAAGTGCACGTGTCGGAAATGACATCCATATACCGTGCTCAGCTCGTCAACAGTGACCCCGTGGTGTGCGCCATTTACTTTAACAAGCTCGTGTGCGTCATTCTAAATGTCCTGTGTAGCCGCACTCACTCGCCTTTCAAACCTTACCGCGTCATGGACTACTTCAAGCGCATTGAATTCCAGCACCGAGGTAGTCCGCACGCTCACATCTTACTTTGGTTGGACAACGCACCGTGCGAAACCGTCTCCTCCGACATGCCAGAAACGATCCGCCTCGCAACGCACCTCGTGTCCCTCGATACCTGTGTGTTGCCACGCCTGCGCACTCAAGTGCACCAACACACACACACACCTGCTACAAGCGCGGAAACTCTCGTTGCCGTTTTGGCGCTCCTTTCTGGCCCACTGAACACCATGGTGCTACTTCCCTATCCGCCCACACAAGACGATGCCGAAGCCACGCGGCGCGTCGCACTCAAGGAACGCTTCTTGCAGATGCACGCCGCTCTTGAAAGCACGCACTACGACAGCATCGGCCAATTCCTCGAGCACCATGCAGTCACTACCGAGGAAGAATACGTCTCCGTGCTCCGCGCTGGCGTGGCGCGCCCGACCTTGTTTATACAACGAACAGTGCAGCAAAGTGGATCAACCTATTCAATCCTTGGGTCGCCTCCATGCTCGCTCAAACATGGACCTTCAGATCATCCTTGACGCGTACTCGTGTGCTGCTTATGGGTGAATACGTAAATAAGTCCAATCGCGGGGTTTCAAACCTGCACAAAGCCGTGTCGGACATTTTGGCAGACACTCCAAACATACCTTATGGCCAGGCTCTTCGGTTACTCGGCGTTAAGATGCTCAAGGCTGTT
Organism: Dermacentor silvarum; assembly: GCF_013339745.2. Classification (NCBI taxonomy): domain Eukaryota; kingdom Metazoa; phylum Arthropoda; class Arachnida; order Ixodida; family Ixodidae; genus Dermacentor; species Dermacentor silvarum. The sequence goes on along the minus strand of NC_051156.1, from coordinate 48,926,689 downwards.
GAGATGAGTGCTCAGGAAGCTGCGTGGACACTCCTCCGACAGGAGATGTCCGAGTCCAGTAGACGAATCACCTACATTGCCACATGCCTACCGGAAGAGCGCACGCGCGTTCTCAAACGCGCGCGATGGAAGCGCCGGTC
>NC_051156.1:48900842-48926449 GCF_013339745.2 Dermacentor silvarum | reverse complement strand
GCGCAGCAAATGCTGCCCGACGGTGCGCCTGTCGTGCGCCCATGTTTCGGGGCGTTGGTGTAGTGTCGACGACAGCAATGTCATCCCAAGGTGGAATTTCCGATAGCAGTTGGGGTAAAGTTGATATGTCCTTTCCCAAGTAGGCCAGTAGTGCTCTGCCTTGTCTCGTGTGCTTCAGGCGCTCCTCGTGACCTGCCTTCGATGCTTCGATGGTTGCGCGGAGGGTAGGCAACTTCGCATATCGATGCAGCTCCTCGACAAGTGTGTGCTTCGGGGCCCCTGTGATGATGCGGAGAGCTGCTCTGTGGAGTTCCTCTAACTGTGTCTAGTGCCGAGCAAGCAGGTCATAACAGCGTGCTCCGTATATCGCTCGGGATGTCAGCACAGCACTCACAAGTTTTCGGCATACGTCGGTACCAACACCACCCATGCGGAAGTAGATCCGTTTTATGAGGTGCATAGTCTTGTGCCACGTCCGGCGAAGGTCAGCGTGCCAAGTATCCGCTGTGCCTGTGTGGTCAATAGGTATCCCGAGAACGCGCACTTGTTTTTTCCGATCGCTGCAGTGTTTCGCCTCCGAGAGTTAGCGTGAGGGCAGCGTCATCTTGCGCTGAGCCTCAGATCACCACGTACGTTGTCTTCTCTCGAGATGGCCATATACCAGTTTGTGGCAGGTAGTGGTCAATAACGTCAAGTGCCGCCTGCAGGGTCTCTTGCTGATTGGGAATGGGTCGTGACGCTGTCCATAACGTGATGTCATCTGCGCAAATGGTGAAGCCCAGTTCGGAAATAACCTCTAGTCTCTGAGCCAGGCCTATCATAGTCAAATTAAAGAGCAGGGGTGACAGTATGGAGCCTTGCGGGACTCCCACCATGTTTGGGTAAACCTTCCCGACGTTTCCGTCTACCCGTGCAGCAAAAGTGTGATCTTGAAGGAAAGAGCGCACAAAGTTGAGTGGGCGGCGTGTGATTCCGTGCCTCTCTGCTGCTTCGATGATGGCCTCATCGTGTCAAAAGCTTTTCGGAGGTCCACCGCCACGAGGATGCTCGGATGATGGCTTCCTCGACCGACCGTCTTTCGACGCAGTACAGCTTCCTTCACAAGCAGGAGTCTGTCATGGGTGCCAAGGTTTGGTCGAAAGCCTGTCTGTGCTGGATGGAAGCGACCCTCTGTTTCTAGAAAGTGAGATATGCGCGTCAGGGCTATTCGCTTCGCCAGCTTACACGTAGTAAGTGTGAGCGATACTGGGCGCATGTTCGACAGTACTGGCTGTTTGTTTGGTTTCGGTATGGGTGTGACGATCGAATGCTTCCATCCTGCTGGGATTTCACCGTTGACCCACACTGCATTAATCTCATCGAGAAGTTGCTTCTTTGCGTATTCTTCAAGATTGTACAGAGCCGCCCACGTCACGCCGTCGTGGCCTGGTGCGCTGCGCGCGTTTATAGAAGAAAGTGCCTGTTCGAGCTTAAAAAATAATAAAAAACTATGGTCAAGGCTGACGCTCTCGCATAGAACACAGTCATCGCTACACAGTCACCGCTACACAGTTAAGGAGCATGGGGGCAACAGCATTCCCTAGAAATAGAAGCGTAAATAAAAATAATTTCACGAACGCGCAACGTAGGGTTTCATGCGAACGACGTGAACTATATCAGGGCGAGGTTGCTGTCGACGCCGTTTTTGTGCCGCACTGACCGGAATGACCTCGTAGTTCACGTCACTAATGTGGCAGGAATCCGTCATCGTCCTCTCACTCTTGATTGACAGATTCGGCGGGTGCACACGACAGTGTGTCAGCGTCTTCGTGCTTGCGGCCAGACTTATAAACGATAGTGACGTCGAATTCCTGTAGCCGCAAGCTCCACCGTGCCAGTCGTCCTGAAGGATCACGTATGTTCGCCACCAACATAGAGCATGGTGGTCTGTCACCACTTTGAAGGGACGGCCCTAGAGATAAAGGCGAAACTTCGTGATTACCCACACGACCGCGAGACACTCTTTTATTGCAATTATATGGACACTTCAACCGGATTTCTGCCGTTGGCGTCGCCGTCGCCGTCGTCGTCGTCGTCGCCGTGAGGTTCCGTATAGATAAAATCTTCGCCGCGCGCCGTATGCCCCAGAGGCAGCGTGCGGGGACGCGCGCTATCACGGAGAGCGAACGCACTCCGTGATAGCGCAAGCAAGGAAGCGGAAAGCCAGCGCCGGAGGGAGCAGGGGGGGGGGCACTTCTCTGCCAACAACCGCGCTCGTCGCTCGTCCGCACAGTCTCTTATCTCTCCCACGCGCAAGCAAGGAAGCGGGAAGCCAGCGCCGGAAGGAGCGGGGGGGGGGGTGCACTTCTACACTGCCTACAACCGCGCTCGTCGTTCGTTCGACCGCACCGTCTCTTATCTCCACACGGCTCTGACCTTTATGCGCCGTGCATTCGCCGCTCAGTTTCCGTAGAAGCGATAGACCGCACGTACCTTCGCCCGCTGCTGCGGCGTATATATGCGCTTGCTGCCAGCGTTTTGACAGTCGTTGTCTGCAGTCATTCAGTGTGATCTATTCATGTTTGTTTGTGCGCGCTCACACCACGCTTGTTCAATCAGTTAGTAATAGTCGGGCCACATTTTCCAACGCACGCTACACATGCAATGCTGCCCGGGTCGGCAGTGCAGCGCTACAGGTGTGTCCCTTCGCACGCGCTGCCCACGGGAAGCGCTTCTCATCAACACTACCGTTTCACACGCGCCTTCTCGTGGTCATCGAGTCTCTCTTCATGTCGGTCTACTTGCGCCGCAGCACACCTGCTTACTTAATCAGCTCATGTTTACTACAATTCATATTGCTACCAAAGCCGCTCACCTTACTTCGTATGACATTGCTGTGTTGCTATCGCATTCATTGCTGCGCCCTTAGGGCGAAACTGTGACATGTTTTTTTGTGGTAGAATAGTTCACCTCGGCCCGGGACAGCCAGCGGCTAGCATAAGCTATTACTCTGTCAATGCCGTCTTGACCTTGGACGCAGAGGCGTACCAACTATTTCTCGAGGGGGGGGGGGGAAACCGCAGATCTGACTCTCTCTCTCTCTCTCTCTCTCTCTCCATGTATATATATATATATATATATATATATATATATATATATTGAACTACTAGTGTAATAAGTAAAAAAGCCTGGAAATGAATCTGTCAGGTATTTTTATATGCAACAACAGACCTATTTATCAATAACAGATGGTGAATCATCGAGGCCCGAAAAATTATTTGAATTTGCATTTATTTCTTGTTGCTATAAAATCTGTATGTGATGCAGGGACAAATGGCATTGAGTGCCCAGAGGTCCCTGACCCAACCCAGTACCAGCAGTGCAGCTCACAAAAAAATGCACATTTGTTGCAGTCAATTTTACTAATTAAAATTTTTACTTGGTGTCTACAGCATAAATGCATCGCTAGTTAAGGTAATAGTACTGTCGAGGTTATACAGAACGAAGTACAATCAACATGAATTACTCTCAATACTAAAAAGAAAAAGACGGCAGAGGTGTGCGAACTTGGTGAATTACAACTCGACTTTTAGTGAAGCTGTTTTTTTTTTCCAACAATTGCACTAAATGTTTCAGTTTCCTGTAATTACATCGCGTACTTTGAAAAGTTACCCGTATATTAGTGTTTCGTTTTAAACCTTGTCCCCGTGTAATGCTTTGAAGCACTTCTTGCCGGAAACTTAAAAAAGAGTAATTCATCAATACACATCTTACTTCGTCAGAAAATTTCATTATCCCCAGATATAAACAAGATGCCTTGTTTAGCTCGCCGAGGACACCGGAGAAGCAACCTGTATATGCATCCCGTATGGTGCACGGGAACAAATGTGAAAACAAGGGTTTAGTAATTATCTCCAACACTTGCATTTAAACCAGAAAAGTGCCTTTTTCGCAACACACTGCGCTTAAAATTCTCCCTATTTTCATAGAAATTCAAGTCCATATCTCATGCAATTGTTTCAGGAGTCGGGGAAAGTGGCGGCATGGCACCCTGGAGCACTTCAATATGTAACATTCTACAAAGGCTTTCAATGAACCTACACAGAAAAAAAAAAACATTTATCGCTCGTCACTCGGGATATTGTTTGGTACTTGGAATAAATATTAACACCGTGTCCCGCATAGTTTACTGAGCATACCGGGATCAACAACTAAATGTCGTGTATAAAGCATAAAAGCTGGGGAAAGCGAGTATTCAGTAGCGGTTTTTCGAGTACGTAAGCAACCAACGCAGTTCAAATTTTCGGAACACGCCACAATAAGGTGGTCTTCATTTCTTCAAAATATAAAATATCAGCTGTTCTTGCTCCTGCCGGGAAACAAGTAGTACGGTAGCCCTTATTCAGAAACCGCCTGAAAATGAAATCGATAAAAGCAGAAGTGATACAGGCCTTTTGAAAAAATTCAGTTAAGTGTTCTATTGGCACAAAAATGGCTTAGAATTTTATAGGCAAGGTTTATAGGCAAGATTTTACAGGCTCTGCACGTTCGACCGAGGTCACTTTCACGAACATACCACCTCGCCGACCCTCATGTAATGTCCCGTTCTGGGACCTTTGAGGTATCATGAATAAATGAACTTGCATATAAAATCCTAATTCGTTGTAAACCAGAATATGCCAGTGCTATCTATGACAACCACCAGGTTAATATGATTAATTCGCTTGAATGGTTCATTGTTTCTGACTACTCCTATAATACAAGTGTCTCAGCCTTAAAATCCTGGTTGTGTCTTCTCTCGCTCACCTCCCGCCGCAAAAGTGCCCGCCTTTTTTAATTTTTTGGGTTCTTTCATTCGCTGCCCACAGGTAACCAAAACATGACTCCAGCGCATCGTTTCTCCTGCCATACGCATCCCAATGCTGTGTATCTACCACGCGCCCATTCCGATACCTATCAGCGTTATTTTTTTCTGCACACAGCCCGAGAATGGAATACCTTTCCTTCTGGCATCGCCCTCATCACCGACATTTCCTGTTTCAAAACTGATATTGAAGGCCATCTTTCAAGTCACGCCACCTAACCTGTCCCGCATTTTTCTACGTGCCCATCCCTCATGTAATGAATGTCCCGTTCTGAGACCTTTGAGGTATCATGAATAAATAAATAGATAAATAAATAAATAAATAAATAAATAAGTAAATAAATATACAATAGATTACACAAATAAATTTGGCAGTTACACCTGTACGTGGCTTGATTAGATTTTTGATAGTGATAAGATATATATTTATACTGCAACGCTACGTACACTATTTCTGGACGGAGATTCAATGGTTCCAGCGTTTCAAAATCCAACCACTTTATGCAGTAAGGCGCACCCATCGTTGGGCGCGGCTGATTAAAATACTTTATCCGGACCTCTCCCCTCGCCCGAAGGTTAAATATAGCAAGCCGATTGTTTTGTTTTTCAAGTATGGGTTAGGCGGTAATTTCTAACTGCGGGAACTGTCCAGCGCCAGGACTGCTGCGCAATGCAAGCGTGTATGGCGAATCTCGCGCGTCGCCCGCTACAGCGCGTCTCCAGGAGGTACAATACTCGCTGCCCAAACCGGGGATATGTAGTAAAGAAAAGCATTATTAACGTGGTGACTCTATTAAGAAATAAAATTTAGGTTCAGCTGTAGTTTTGTTGGACTTTCCAGTGTGTAGCCGAAAGTGCCCGCTTTCAAAAGTGAGGGGGGGGGGGGGCAAATGGCAAGCTTTGCCCCCCCCCCCACTTTTGAAAGGGGGGGGGGGCAAGTGCCCCCCCTGCCCCCCCCCCCCGGTAGATACGCCTATGCGTGGACGAGTACTGCGCCAAGACCGATATTACTGGCGTCAGTATGCACCTCCGTGTCAGCCTCATCTCAAAATGTGCCAGGACGGGTGCTGACTGCATGCGTTGTCTTAGTTCAGCGAAGGCCGCCTGCTGCTAATTCGTCCAGGCAAATGGCCTTGTAAGGCGAGTCAGGGGTTCTGCTACCTTTGAGAAGTTTTCAATGAAACGGCGATAATACGCACACTAGTCCTAGCAGCGCGGCGCAGCCGTCTTGTCTGCAGGATGAGGAATGTAGCTACATCCGCTAGCTTGTCGGGATTGGGGCGGACTTCCTCTGGCGCTTACAATGTGTCCGAGAAACTTGAGCTCTTGATAACCAAATTGGCACTTTTGGGGTTTCAGCGTGAGATCAAGTGATCGGATTGCTTCTAGCACATTCCGCAGGCGATGAATATGTTGCTCGAATGTTGCAGAAAAGACAACTACGTCATCAAGACACACAAGCCAAGTCTTCCCCTTCAGTCCACCGAGGACAGTATACATCATTCGCTTGAAAGTTGCTGGGGCTGAACACAAGCCGAAAGCGAGTACTTGAATTTCCTAGAGGCCGTCAGGAGTCACTAAGGCAGTTTTTTGCGGTCTCGTTCGTCAACCTCGATCTGCCAGTACCCGACTTTCAAATCAAGTGACCAAAAATACTGGGCGCTCCGCAGCCTATCTAACGTGTCATCGATACGTGGCAGTGGGTACACGTCCTTTTTCGTTATGGTGCTGAGCTTCTGGTAGTCGACGCAGAAACGTGGCATTCCGTCTTTCTTTTTTGTGAAGAACGACCGGATACGACGAAGGGCTGTTGGAAGGTTCAATAACGCCGTGTTCAAGCATCTCTCTTACAAGCGATCGAATCGCTTCGCATTCTTTTGCCAACACACGGTAGGGCTGCTGGCATATCGGGCGTGCATCGTCGCATTTGATAATCCTGTGCCTAGTAATTGCAGTCTGGCGTACCTTCGACGAACTTGCGAAACATTCCCTGAATTCAAGCAAGAGTGCACGCGGAGCTGCCTGCAGGTTTGTCTTGCGATAGCTCTGAATTATAGTCGATGTTGGACAGTGACTTGTCAGCCATCCCAACTGCTTGAGAGGAAAAACATGCATCGAAATTTTTAATTTCGTCGGTAGAAGCTATAGAAGTACCACGGAAAAGGTGTCGATGCTCGTTGCTAAAGTTGGTGACAAGCAACTCAGATCGGCCAGCACGAAGCTGTAGCACACTGCTAGGGCGCTATAACGTAAAATGATTCCAAACTGTTTTGATTCCAAACTGCTGACGCCAAATTTACGTAACCACCGACGCAAGCATCGGGCGGTGACCCGCAGCGTTGTCTGAACAACCCAATCAAACACGCTCCTCTTTTATAGGCGGTTACCTTTGTTCGCTTTCAAAACCAATAACATTGTCTACACTCAGCGGTATTTCTTATCTAATTGGCTGACAAGAGGCGAGGAGCACGCTCTAGTGGAGAGGGTATCGATAGGGCCGCGCCAGCACAGTGAAAATAGATAACCGCATGAAGAGGGTGGTGCCGGCTTCTCCGATTGGTCCGCTTCGCCTTACTTAGCTTACGGTGGCTAGTCGAACATCGCGGTGGCGTGCAACAGAAGGATAAGAATGCCGCTAAAACGCATCCTCAGCAAGGAATAGTTGGCAGACCGATGTCGTATGCATGCCGAAAGGGTTCTATAACGCTTTACTGCCACTCAAAAAGGTTCATCATGCGCAAATAAATACATGCTCACCGGCAGGTGCGAATAGTGAGGGCCTGTGCGATCGGCGGGCAGTCATGTTCTATTCGTTTCGGAACGGGGCAGTCTGTGGCTATTCAGAAAAATTTTCAGTTTTGTTCGGGATATTAATTCACTTTTTTCGCGTACACGTCACTTTGACGTGGTGAGTTTTCGCGGTTATGTGAGGTCGCGTGGCAGACAGGGGAAGTGGGAGTAGCCAGAAAACATTGGACCAATAGCAGAGGGCTAATGGTGAAAAGGCGTCGAATCAGGAATGATTATTTTTCTTTTGTGTGGTTTAATGAAGCATAATCAGTGTCTGCACGTTATACCAGATGGGGAGCTATCGCGGTTTTCGTGACGTCGCGTGACAGACAGGCGAAGTTGGGAGTGGCCCGAAATTGTTTTGACCAATCGTGGAGGCTGATTGCAGAAATTGGAATCAAAAGAGTTCGGAATCACTTTACATTATAGCGCCCCTTGTCACAAACAATTTGCGTCAGGAGATGCGATAAGTTGCTTTCTGCGGCCGCTTCACCTTCGCATATTACACCGCACATCACTTCGACTAGGACAGTGGCTCGTGGAGGAAGCGTAACACTTTCGGCGAAAACACGAAGGGGGTTGTCACGCCGCTTGTCATCGCACCCGTCGATTTCTCGGTCGGTTGAGAAGGTGACTACGACTCCTCGTAGGTCAATAACAGTGCCGTAATCCTGAAGAAAGTCAACCCTGAGAATGATGTCGCGGGAGCATTCGTATAGGACAAGGCAGCTCGCCACGAATGTCGAACCTTGAATCCGAACTCTAGTCGTGCACGTTCCCAGTGTAGTAACCACGTGACCACCAGGCGCCCGAATCTGCGAGCCATGACAAGGGGTAATTTCTTTCTTCAGAAATGTCGCCATCTTCCCACTTAAGATATAGACTAGTCCGCTCCGGTATCCACTAAAGCGCTAAACGCGTAACCGTCGATCACCACCGGTATGTCGAGTGAAAGCCGGTGATTCCGTTCAGCTCAGTTGACGTTAGATCGGTACCCTTCCTTGTTCGCGTCGATCGGGGGTCTTCAGCAAGTCGACTGCCAGCGGCCTCGCGCCCAAAGGTCGCTGTAGTTAGTTTTTCCAGCGAGGACTTGGCGACCGTCCACTCGAATATCGCTGGGGCGGTGGTGAAAATCGCCTTGGCGAGCGTGACTGCCGCGCGTTAGGCGGTGGCATGCGCTGTTGAGCTCAATGTCTTCAATGTACCGAGGTCGTTGGCCAAGTCAGGCTGGCGGCGAGTAGGTGGAAAAGCCTCGCAAGCTGAGGCGTCGGTATGGGCACTGGCGGTACAGGTGATGTGCCTCACCGCAGTGCAAGCACAGAGGACGGTGGTCCTGTGTGCACCGAACATTCGACTTCCGAGGGGACATGCGGCGAGCGTCGGCGTAATGTACCGGCTGCTCCTGCGGAAGCACAACCAGAGGAGCCGCATGGGGAAATGGCTGAGGCGTGCGTATTTCCTCGATGTACTGCACCGGTTGGGCTGGTGGAAGTGCAACAGGATGAGCGGCCTGAACAAACAGTGGAGGTGAAGAAGCAGTGTGTTTCAAGACTTCTGCGTAGGTTGCATGGTGGTGTACAGAAGGTGCCAGCCGCTGGTGTTAGCAAAAGGAAAGGTGGACCGGAGCGCTTGGTGCACTTCATCTCTTATAACACTCGCACTGTAGCTCACCGTGGCTTGTGGTGTGCTGTAAGCCTTCAGTATATCTTCGCGCACAAGCGGTGCAGATGAGGTCTCGACGGTTGTCATGTTGCTTCTGATGGCCGTGAAAGTGTCCGTAGTCGCTTTCACTTGCCACTCGTAAAGGCTAGAGCGCTGCTGAAGCATATCATCTCCATACTTACAGCCTCGGATCAGATATTCGGCGACAGTCTTCGGAGGGCTCCTCACAAGACATAGCGAAAATCTGCTCCTTCACTCCTCGCATCAGGTCACGCAACTTCTTGTCCTCGGTCATTCCTGAGTTCGCTCGTCTGAAGAGGCACGTGATATCTTCGACAAATGCGGTAATACTTTCGTTGGAAAGCTGAACGCGGACCTGGATTGCTCGTTCGGCTCGTCCGCGGTGATCAGCACTGGCGTAGGTGTCTAGTATAGCTGACGGCGGAGCTTACACCAAGACGTCAGTTGCTCCTCACGGTTTTGAAATTATATAAGCCCGCCGTCCTCCAGGCAAAAGCAGACACTTCTAAGTTTAGTTCCTTCGTTCCCTTCGTTGTATTCGGCCACGTTCTCGAAGTCGGCCATTCAGTCTTCGACGTCTTCGAAGACGTCGCCACGGAAAGATTTTGGAACCCATGGGTTCTGAAGTGTGTAACGGTTCGTCATTATGGCGCTTTCCATACCGGTTGAGGCGGTCTGAAGCGTTGCGGTTTCCTCAGGAGGCAGTTCCCGGATCCCGCAGCTGGCCCGATGGACGGGATTATCGATTGGCACTGGGCTGGTAGTTCCGCTCCCAGGAGAGGCCTGCGGCATGGGTGAGAAGTACCCCGCACCTCCACAACTTTGTCACGTGCCTTAAAAGGGAACTGGCAACGTTTATTGGGGGCAGATGGCTCCTGAAAAACACGGTGGTAGGACCTGGCTATCGAGCGGCGCCGGAGTGTAGCACGCGCACCTCTTTCACCTTGTCCTTGCCTGCCTCTTTGCATTGTGCCCACTATTGCAGGTGGCAATATTGTACTCGGATATGCGGAAAGGGTAACAAATTCTGTAAATTTCTTATTACCGTCTTTCAGTGGTACCTGCCAATATCCCTTGCACAGGTCAACTTGGGAAAATCATGGACATCCTGCCGTCTCGTCAATGATCTTATCAGTTATCGGAATCGGATATGGGAAGAGATCTCTTTGTTTACTGGTCTGTACGGGTAGTCCGTGCAGATGCGAAATGACCCATCTCCTTTCGCAAAAGTCGTAATGGGCTAGGCAAAAGACGAAGCAGAACTCGTGATGATTCCCGCCTAAAGCATTCTTTGAAGCTCCTGCTTTAATGATACTTTCGTCTAATGACTGAGGCTCTATGTCTTTTTCTTGACTATATCGCTGTCGCGTATTAGGAAAGGCGCCTCAATGGCTGTTGTGGCATCTGGGTATGAACCAATGCACAAGGTCTCTGAAAACTTAAGGTACATTATCTGCGGAAGATAGCTTACGATCAATATTTGTGGCGATATGAAGCTGATGTCATCTTTTAATGGTGAACAAATCATTCTAGAGGCTATTAGTCTTCATGCGTTTCATGTCAGGCCTTGATAAATAAATTCAAAATTGACTTTGGGCACCACCAATGTTTGGACCTTTAAGTCTTCGCCTACAAAATCCAGATAAGCTGGTGTCCAACTATTATATTTTAGGCAAGAACTATCGCAGCCGCATATGCGGATGGTCTTCAGACGCACAAAGTTGCCAGCATTGACTAGGCTCTTGTTGGATAAACTTACAAAACCACCAGTATCAATGAAAACTGACAAAGTGCGGCCATCGGGTAGAATCTCGCTGCTCAATTTGCCTGATTCGTGAGAAATTCTGTTTCCGCAACAGTGCATTTCTCTTGATCCAAGTCTTGACCCTGTAAATAGGGCATCACGCTGCAGTGTCGGTTACAATCAGTGCTAGGCTCTACTGTCCGCAATGATGTGGTTGTGTTCTTGCCATGGTAGTCGCCTCTACTTACCAGCGTCTCCTTATCAGTGGCACGGTATTGCAGGCATGTGCACTTCAGGGTTAGTACTAATTCGCCCATAGTGATAAACGGCTTCACTTGAATCTGTCTGTGATAATATCTATCAGTGTAGACATTTGGGCTTGTTGGTATAACATATTTGCAGATTATCTTCATGTAGCGCAAAAACACACGGACGTAGAAGAAGAACGGAGACGCTTCTTCTTTAGCGCCTGTGTGTGTCTCCGGTCTTCTTCTACGTACGTGTGTTTTGCGCTACATGAAGATAATCTGCAAACGTGATAATATCTAGTCATACCATGCATCACAAGAGCGATAACATAAGAATCAGCATATGTCAGGTTAGCAGTATGAAGCGGCCACCACTTTTCGAAAACGTACTTTTCCATAAGAGTGTCTGTTCTTCTTCTTCTATCTGGGGTTTTACGTGCCAAAACCAGTTCTGATTTATGAGGCACGCCGTAGTGGAGGGCTCCGGAATAATTTTGACCACCCGGGGTTCTTTAACGGGCACTACAACGCAAGCACACGGGCGCTTTTGCATTTCGCCTCCATCTATATGCGGCCGCCGCGACCGGGATTTGATCCCGCGATCTCGTGCTCAGCAGTGCAACGCCTTAGCTGACTGAGCTACCCCGGCGGGCATATATTAGTGTCTGTCTGCCTGTCGATAACTGAACTATTCCAGAGCTCTACAGGATTCATCTGAAAGGCACTCGACAAGCTTCTCCATTGAGACCAAGAAGTATTTTCATCCGATGTTGTTTGCAAGCCAAACCACATCCTTGCGAAAAGGTATCATATTATATATGTGGTATTCATGGGTTGTCCATTGGTTTTTGTTGCAGGTATATTCTTAGTGATCTACCCAAGAATCTGCATCCGAGTAAGTGCAATCAAACAAGTTGGATCTTAAAGAAGGACTTCGCGCTTTCTTCCCATATTTGCAGCTGAAATAACAAGTCCTAAAAGGTGCTGCTGCTGTGCCATGTATATCATCTGCATTTGTTGCTATGCGCTAACCACACATTCTGTCTTAGAGTCAGGAAAATTTGCTGGCGTTCACATTTCAGGCGCCGGTGGGACTCTTCCAAACCAAGACGCCAAATCATCAAGATTCATGCTGAGAGTAACACTACCTTGAGTCACGGGGTCATCTACACAAGCTCCAGCTCTATGGCAAATCATCTCCAGAAGACTCGGGGTGGTCGTGTCCTCCGGCAGCCTGACGTATCTCTCGCCATCTCGTTGGAAGCCCAGGATGACGGGTCACCCCTCAAGGCCCGTGATGTCCAACTTGATCTTCATTTGAAAGCTCCAGATCTCGACTGCTTCAATGTAAATTTTCTCTCTAGACATGGAGACTATCGGTTTATTGCGGCATTCTTAATCCAGCTTCCCTTCTTCTTCTTGTGTGCCCCATGGTGACAGGCGATGTGGATCGCTACATGTGTTATATCCGTTCTTTGAACATCATGAGTAATGAACCGCTGGATTGAATTTGAAGAAAACAACCGATAGAACGGCCGATAGGCCACTTTGCTTGCCTTCAAGACGGCGTGTTTCTGAGAGCTTTCTGATTTATAGACGCAACGTCACGACAGAAAATATGGGTGCGAGCCATTTTTGCATGTAATCACATTGCGCTGAAGCGTTTTTTACAGCGAAGCTGTTAAGGGCTCACTCTTCGATGGTCGCGTCTAGCAATAGAAAAAAGTGGTCGCAGTTTCACCTGAAAGGCGAAGCTTCAATTGCGATAGCAAATTTGTAGAGAGCTATACGGAGTAAATGATAGTAGCTTTATCAGCTGTATAAACTTGGACATGCAGCAGCACCGGCAACACGCAGAACTAATGTGGACGCCGTCGGCGTTATGCGAAATGACCCATCTCCTTTCGCAAAAGTCGTAATGGGCTAGGCAAAAGACGAAGCAGAACTCGTGATGATTCCCGCCTAAAGCATTCTTTGAAGCTCCTGCTTTAATGATACTTTCGTCTAATGACTGAGGCTATATGTCTTTTTCTTGACTATAGCGCTGTCGCGTAATAGGACAGGCGCCTCAATGGCTGTTGTGGCATCTGGATATGAACCAATGCACAAGATCTCTGATAACTTAAGGTACATTGTCTGCGGAAGATAGCTTACGATCAATATTTGGGGCGATATCAAGCTGATGTCATCTTCCTAGGGTGAGCAAATCATTCCAGAGGATATTAGTCTTTATGCGTTTCATGTCAGGCCTTCATAAATAAATTCAAAATTGACTTTGGGCACCACCAATGTTTGGACCTTTAAGTCTTCGCCTACAAAATCCAGATAAGCTGGTGTCCAACTATTATATTTTAGGCAAGAACTATCGCAGCCGCATATGCGGATGGTCTTCAGACGCACAAAGTTGCCAGCATTGACTAGGCTCTTGTTGGATAAACTTACAAAACCACCAGTATCAATGAAAACTGACAAAGTGCGGCCATCGGGTAGAATCTCGCTGCTCAATTTGCCTGATTCGTGAGAAATTCTGTTTCCGCAACAGTGCATTTCTCTTGATCCAAGTCTTGACCCTGTAAATAGGGCATCACGCTGCAGTGTCGGTTACAATCAGTGCTAGGCTCTACTGTCCGCAATGATGTGGTTGTGTTCTTGCCATGGTAGTCGCCTCTACTTACCAGCGTCTCCTTATCAGTGGCACGGTATTGCAGGCATGTGCACTTCAGGGTTAGTACTAATTCGCCCATAGTGATAAACGGCTTCACTTGAATCTGTCTGTGATAATATCTATCAGTGTAGACATTTGGGCTTGTTGGTATAACATATTTGCAGATTATCTTCATGTAGCGCAAAAACACACGGACGTAGAAGAAGAACGGAGACGCTTCTTCTTTAGCGCCTGTGTGTGTCTCCGGTCTTCTTCTACGTACGTGTGTTTTGCGCTACATGAAGATAATCTGCAAACGTGATAATATCTAGTCATACCATGCATCACAAGAGCGATAACATAAGAATCCGCATATGTCGGGTTAGCAGTATGAAGCGGCCACCACTTTTCGAAAACGTACTTTTCCATAAGAGTGTCTGTTCTTCTTCTTCTATCTGGGGTTTTACGTGCCAAAACCAGTTCTGATTTATGAGGCACGCCGTAGTGGAGGGCTCCGGAATAATTTTGACCACCCGGGGTTCTTTAACGGGCACTACAACGCAAGCACACGGGCGCTTTTGCATTTCGCCTCCATCTATATGCGGCCGCCGCGACCGGGATTTGATCCCGCGATCTCGTGCTCAGCAGTGCAACGCCTTAGCTGACTGAGCTACCCCGGCGGGCATATATTAGTGTCTGTCTGCCTGTCGATAACTGAACTATTCCAGAGCTCTACAGGATTCATCTGAAAGGCACTCGACAAGCTTCTCCATTGAGACCAAGAAGTATTTTCATCCGATGTTGTTTGCAAGCCAAACCACATCCTTGCGAAAAGGTATCATATTATATATGTGGTATTCATGGGTTGTCCATTGGTTTTTGTTGCAGGTATATTCTTAGTGATCTACCCAAGAATCTGCATCCGAGTAAGTGCAATCAAACAAGTTGGATCTTAAAGAAGGACTTCGCGCTTTCTTCCCATATTTGCAGCTGAAATAACAAGTCCTAAAAGGTGCTGCTGCTGTGCCATGTAAATCATCTGCATTTGTTGTTATGCGCTAACGACACATTCTGTCTTAGAGTAAGGAAAATTTGCTGGCGTTCACATTTCAGGCGCTGGTGGGACTCTTCTTAACCAAGACGCCAAATCATCAAGATTCATGCTGAGAGTAACACTACCTTGAGTCACGGGGTCATCTACACAAGCTCCAGCTCTATGGCAAATCATCTCCAGAAGACTCGGGGTGGTCGTGTCCTCCGGCAGCCTGACGTATCTCTCGCCATCTCGTTGGAAGCCCAGGATGACGGGTCACCCCTCAAGGCCCGTGATGTCCAACTTGATCTTCATTTGAAAGCTCCAGATCTCGACTGCTTCAATGTAAATTTTCTCTCTAGACATGGAGACTATCGGTTTATTGCGGCATTCTTAATCCAGCTTCCCTTCTTCTTCTTGTGTGCCCCATGGTGACAGGCGATGTGGATCGCTACATGTGTTATATCCGTTCTTTGAACATCATGAGTAATGAACCGCTGGATTGAATTTGAAGAAAACAACCGATAGAACGGCCGATAGGCCACTTTGCTTGCCTTCAAGACGGCGTGTTTCTGAGAGCTTTCTGATTTATAGACGCAACGTCACGACAGAAAATATGGGTGCGAGCCATTTTTGCATGTAATCACATTGCGCTGAAGCGTTTTTTACAGCGAAGCTGTTAAGGGCTCACTCTTCGATGGTCGCGTCTAGCAATAGAAAAAAGTGGTCGCAGTTTCACCTGAAAGGCGAAGCTTCAATTGCGATAGCAAATTTGTAGAGAGCTATACGGAGTAAATGATAGTAGCTTTATCAGCTGTATAAACTTGGACATGCAGCAGCACCGGCAACACGCAGAACTAATGTGGACGCCGTCGGCGTTTTGCCCGCGTTCGCACAAAATGCGTGCGGCGTTGCTGACTGGTCCCGGAGCCTCTGATATAAATAGGCACTTGGTGCCGCAGCTAAATGTCACCTCCCTTCCCTCTCCCCCCCCCCCCCCCCCCCCACCGCCTTTAGCGCGTCGGAGGAAGGCGCGTTTGCTCTACATATATGGTGATTGTAAAGGAGGAAAGAGACGCCTACTTCTGCAGCCCTTAAGGAAGCACGGCGCAGAACGCGCGTTTGTTTTCCGCTGTGGGTTCACTCCCCGTGAAAGAGCGCGCCCCTCGCGCCCTTTCACTCGCACATACAGCGTTCGGCGGCGCGCGGCGACGATTTCAACTCCATTGACGTCATAAGGAACCTCACGGCAACGGCGATGGCAACGCCGACGGCATAAATCTGCTTTGGAGTGTCCATATAACTGCTATCACAATAAAAAAAACGGTCATTGGCCGTATGCTGTATGTGCGAGTGAAAGCGCGCGCGGGCGAGGACGCGTGCTGTCACGGGGAGCGAACGCACGGCGGAGAGCAAACGCGACTGCCCAGTGGAAGGAGAGCGGTGGGCGAGGAGGGCATCGAGGCACCCTAGACTGTGCATGTGCGTTCAATAAAATCACTACTACTACTACTGCTCTCCCACTGCGGCGCAAGCCTGCAGCCCTGCCACACGAACAACGCGCACAACTGTTGTCGACTGCGGCGGCGTTTTGCCTGTGTTCGCACCGAACGTGCGCGGCGTTGGTGACGTGTTTATGAAGAACGTGCCAACCTTTGCCATACACCCTATGGCGGTGTACCGTAGCGACCATAAGGCCATGGTCCCTGCTGTCACTAAATAAATGAAAATCAGTGGATCATATATATTTCTCATTCGTTAATAGTTAAAAAAACCAATTCAACCATCACCACTTTATAGTCATAATTGGAAATACATAATTCGCACCATAGTACAGCTTCGCTGGTTTTCCATCTCCACCCCAGTGGAAGGGCTGACAGTTCTTTTTTTTATTATTGAAGTCGCCACCATGCAGTCGATAAAATGTTTCCGATGTGCGCAAGCATTACTGGCTCCTGTCAAACTGGTCGCGCTGCGGGCAATAGCACCTGAAGCATATTATTAGAAGAAGTATATATAAGCCTACGCGAAGTTCTTTTAGGAGCGAAGCTCCTTATAGCGACACCCGTTCCGTCCCCGTCGTCGTAGTAGTAGTGTGTAACCAGTCTGAGAAAAAATTGCCGCGTATCTGCGTGCTTCGCTGCAAATGTCGTCGAAAGACGATAGCCCTCTGCCGGCCGTACTACATGAGTGCTGGTCTGATCCGCGGCCACCCGTGATGCTGTTCTCGTACCATTTCCGTCCTGGCATGATAAATGCAATGGAGGTTTGTTTGAACAGATTTAATTTTACCGCATTATATCATCAAGCGGCCATTTATGTTTTGCTCTGCCTCAGACAGCGCTTCCTTTATGTTGAATCGGCCGCATCTGGCTGGCATTGATAAAATTGAGGAGGCGCTGCGTGAGACATGGACGCCATCTGGCAATACATCGGGAAACATGAGCTTGTGCAGAGGATTTCCTTCCTCCATGGCAGAGGGCTCTCGTCGGCGCGCAGTCAGGGAACGTCGTTCGTCGGCGCGCATAGCATGGCATTTTCAGCGCAGCTTAAGAAACTAGGGTCATTAGAGTCACATATCTATGTATTTTCTATTAAAGGAACACACCTCCTAATACTTACCTAGTGATGTTGCGCCTCAGATATGCGTAATATTTACTTTGTGATCGATAACGTTCACAAGTATGAACAGCCGTACCAGTTTAAGTAGTGTGGGCGGTAAGCAAGTGGTCCAACTTTGGCCGGGTGGCTCAATCGGGTGACAGACAGACAAACAAACAGACAGACAGACAGACCAAATTTTCATCGTTTAAGTTCCCCAAGAAAGACTATCGTCTTTAAAATGAGAAAAAAAATTCCGAAGTTGTGTCCGTAGCACGGAATCGAACCAGGGACCCCTCGCTTCCGAGCGCGCGGCGTTAGCCCACTACGCCACAAAGCGGACATGGACACACGCACCACGATGGCAATAAATACCCAACATTAACGAAAGGCCGCGTTTCTAGCGCGTTTCTAAAGCGTTTGTGCTAGCGCGTTACGGCCCGTGTAAGAAGCTGTTGTAAGACGCTGTGTCCTCTCCGCCTTACCTTCAACGCGTTTCGAACGCGCTGCCCAAAGCGGTGGCAAGTCAAGTTCAAGTCGAGGAGCGTTTATGAATACGGGGGGTATACTCTCAGCCGTCATGTGATGGCGTCGGCAAACGCGGTGCACGTTCCGGTATGTGTAAATGGCTGCGTAAGACGCTGTGGCCGCTCCCCCTTACTAGAGAGTACTGCACGTTTCTAACGCGTTTGTGCTACCGTCCCCTTAAGCGGGAGATCCGATGATTCCCTCCGGAGCTTCGCCCACTCATCATCATTCACCCCGTGGATTTAACATTGTTTAGTAGCGTGACCTGCAGTGATCGGCCCTATACTGTGTGTGACTTGTATTCTGTGTTCTAATTTATTCCTTCAGATTTTTCATCTTGCTCTTTCTTTCCTCTTTCCTCCCCTTCATCCTATCTTCAATTTCGATGTTTCTGTCTCCTCTTTTCTTATGAATAGGCAGGCGTCGTGCTCCTTCCGGTGGCCGTGGCCAGCCTGATCCTCGCTTGCCCCTTCCTGTAAAATGTATATACGTTTTTAAATCAAATAGTAATATTAGTAATATAACCGCGTAAGAAACATTTTAGTGAAGGAAAAGCAAATAAAGTATATATGTGGCAACATGCATATGGTGGAGTGCTTCGATCAGGCTGGTTAAAAAGAAATGTTTTTGGTTTCCTGCTACTTCGTTTTAGAAGCCGTGGTGGTTAGTCTGATCAAATTGTAGCACATGTGGTCAATGAGCCAGCACTGATTCCTCTATTTCCAGTGTTTCCTCGCCTCACATGTACGATACGCAAGGTTTTAACTTGCCGAAGATTCACTAGCCAAAACCTAACAACCATTAATATATGCTCGATCGCCTTAACGTCTTTAATATACTGAGTGGCAGCATCTAATACACGTTTCGTGAACTGTGTTTTGATATTCACGCAATGGCCTCAATTTTTTAGCTGTGTTATGCCTTTTTGGCTCAGTTGCTTCGGTACTGTGAATTAGCACACGAGCGCCCGCTGAACGTAAAATCTTTGGCATTCTGCTGCAGGATGTGAGCATTGAGAAGACCCGCTGAGAAAAAAAAGCCAAAATTGCTGTAAAGCCAACGTTGCTGTGAACCCAGAATTAATGCAATGTTCCCAATTAGCGCCAGAGGAGGAGGGCGCGTTGAGCAAGAGAGGAAGAGCATGCGGTAGGGAAAGTGCTGTGGAGGGCGCGGCGAAGAGAAGGAGGAAGACATGCGGAGGCGCGCTGCGTTCACTCAGAACGCCTCCTCTGGTAGTTTCTATTGACTCTGTGTATGCTATGGATGCACCGAGTTTCCCTCGCTATCGACAGGCCGACCGCCGAGCTTGGACGGAGCAGCAACGCCAGAATAGAGCAATGTTCTGAATAGAGAAGTGTCCAGAATAGAGCCACGCGCTGATACGTCGCTCTCACGTGGCTACGCCTTAGCCAAGCGCATAGCCTCGGCTCAGTTGTGCGACTAAGGAGGCCAATGAACCTCGCCGCGCTGGCTTGGCTTTGCCGATTTATGGCCTCAAACATTGAGCCGGCACCTATGCGATCTCGGAGGCTATTCCAAGCTGCACTAGCCTACGCGGCTACCCGCAGCGAAACGGAGAAGCTTATTCACTGTCTTTCTCACCGCCACGCGCAAGCAGCGGCCCGCCATCACTTACCGCCATCACTTCTTACTGTGGTGCGTTGCGGAGGCTGGTTCCATGGCCTCATGGATTGTACTGGTAGAATCTCTGAGGCCCCGCGTAGCTGCAACAAGCCGTGAGATAAATAAGTGCGATGGCGGAAACGAGCTGCTGCTTACGCGCAGCTACATGCCGTGGTGATAAATACCTTTGTTTATGAACGGCATATTCAACGCGGGGACGCGGGATTTTTAAACTTCTGCACTAAACGCGTGCATGTGTCGCTCCCCGCTGAAAGCCATACATATGTCCTGGAAAGATAGGGTACTTTTTTTGGTTTCAGAGACGAATTTAGTTTGTTATAACGATCAATAGATTCTATGGCTTTGTTAAAGCGATGTTTTAAATACATAGATTCTATGGGGATGTTGCGGAGCATTTCACTTCGTTATCCTATATTTCGTTATATTCCGTTTAGTTATAAGGTGGTTGGATTTTAGTATACCTCATGTACTCTGCTCGAGCGAGCAGCTGATGAAATAACGCTAGATGGCAATACAACATTTCGCAATGCCCAAAGCCTCTCTACTCAGAACTATTATTAGCACCCAAACCTATGACTAGAGAAAGCAAGAATCTGTTTAACAGCCGGCAATTTGGCACGTGCATTGGATGTGGGTTTGGTCTGGGTAGCTTTTACATGAGTGGCACTGAGACTGAAGCCCTGATGGTCCTCAAATGTGGTGAAGGCAGATGGTACACGCAGTTTACTACGCCAAATATAGTTACAACAGCCTGTACTGCACGTTTATTTTCTTGTCAACGTTTATGACTATCCATTCTTTATCAAATGTGTCCGAATCCCGCACGCATACGGTTAAATACCAATAGCCATGTAGTCATGTAAAGGTTTCGCTGTTTCGTTATAAAAAAACGTAGGCTACGTGCAAATTGTTGGTAGTTGCTTGTCAAGCATGCGCTTTTAAGACATAGAAATTGCGGCCAATAGAATACGCTCGGTGTACCAAGCTGCATTAGTACACGGACGTTTATACACAAAATCAAGCGGAAGGCTTTATACTTAGGACTAGTTAGCCTGCTCCTAATTATACGCAAGTAATTTTACAGCGCATGCTGTTTTGGACTCATTCTATAGCCGTTTCGGTTGGTGATGGTGTCCGCCGCCGCCAGTGTCCGTAGCAGCTATCGCCGGGAATGAGAAAAAAATTACCACTTCCCGCCGGGATACAACCCAGGCCCGTGAGTTAGCTACTCTACCACTGAGCCATGCCAGCGCTTGCTAGCTTGAAGCGGAAAAATGTCCTACGCGCGCGTCTTAGCGTGCGAGGAGACCCGCGATGGAGATGCGCACCCCGTAGCGTCGATACGTGCACACATTGAATTGCACTTGCATAATATTACACCAACTGGCACGCCATATAGTAGTTGCACAGGTAGCGTACAAGGTAGACAGAGACGTCTTGATGAAGAAAAACAATGTGAAGGATATGCATACAAAAATGCTAGAACTTAAAACATGTACAGTATACCTTAATAAATGAATCTGGCTAGGTGACTATATTTCTCACCACCCAGTTTCAAAGCGGATACCAGTAAATAATTTTCGCCTTCATTATAATCGTTTTGTGCCACTTGCCACGCGGTGTAAGATGCGCGCCTCGTGGATACGTGCACATTTTGAATTGCACTTGCAAGATATTGTTACGGGGAAAGTAAGAAATACATTTACACTGTATTTACAAGAATGGCAGCGGCTGACAAGATCATAGTTAGCTCGCGAAGTCCAGAGCGTCGTCTTCTTCAAGTCATCTCAAAACGTCTTCTTCATAGCTCTGTCACATGACCCCCGGCGGCTGAAGCACCGACCCGGTGCTGGTTAGGAGGCGGTCGAATGATACGGCTTAAGACGCGCGACGTGGACTACATCGGAACGAGGCTGAGCCGCGGTGGGGTCAAGAGGGGCGATTTCTTAGGTGACGTCGGTTACTTGACGCAAGACGCGGTAAGGGCCAGAGCAGCGTGAAAGCAACTTCTCCGAGAGGCCAACGCGTCGCGACGGACACCAAAGGAGAACCAGGGCACCCGGCGTGTAGTGGGCGTCACGATGGCGGGTGTCATATAAGCGCCGCTGATTTTCCTGTGAGTCCACAAGTCGACGTCGGGCAATATGGCGTGCCTCTTGTGCCTGTAGTATGGCGTCCCGGGCATACTCTGATGTGAAATGCAGGCTATCCGGCAGAAGGGTGTAGAAAGGTAGCGTAGGGTCGCGGCCAAACAAGAGGAAGAATGGAGAGAAGCCTGCGGTATCGTGGAGAGAAGTATAGGCAAAGGTAACGAATGGTAATGCAACGTCCCAGTCGCGATGGTCAGCGGAGACATACATGGATAGCATGTCAGTGAGGATCCGGTTGAGACGCTCGGTTAGACCATTCGTTTGTGGATGGTAAGCAGTAGCAAGTTTGTGTTTAGTCGCGCACGAGTTTAGAATGTCATTAACAACTTTAGAAAGAAAGTAGCGGCCTCGGTCCGTGAGGAGCTGTCGAGGGGCACCATGGTGAACGATGACGTTTTCTAGTAGGAAATCGGCTACATCGGTTGCACAGCTTGTCGGAAGAGCCCGTGTGATTGCGTATCGGGTGGCGTAGTCTGTTGCTATAGCAATCCACTTATTTCCTGAAACAGACGTAGGAAAGGGGCCTAAAAGATCAATGCCACCACGAAAGAATGGTTCTGATGGCACGTCATGTGGTTGAAGGCGGCCAGCAGCGAGTGTGGTCGGCTTTTTTCGTCGTTGACAAAGGTCACACGCAGCGACATAACGGGAGACGTCACGGTAAAGACCAGGCCAAAAAAAGCGCCGACGAATGCGGTCGTAAGTCCGTGACACACCAAGGTGACCGGCAGTCAGCACGTCATTGAAGCTGGTCGAGAACAGTCCGGCGCAGATGCGAAGGGACAACTAAGAGTCGGTCAGGGCCGTCAGGGCGCATGTTACAGCGGTACAATATGTCATCGTGGAGTTCAAACATTCGAAGGGAAGGGTCGGGCGTCGTTGAAGTCGGCCGGTGAATAAGGTCTTTTAAGAAGTCGTCCCTGCGTTGTTCCGCTCCTATATTGTGAAAAGCACTCAAACAGAGAACGGTGACAGGAATGTCGGCATAGAAACGTCAGGTGGATCGACAGGATGGCGCGACAAGCAGTCCGCATCTTGATGTAACCGGCCGGTCTTGTATACAATTGAGTCGTTGTATTCTTGAAGGCGCTGAGCCCAGCGGCAAAAGCGCCCAGAAGGATCTTTCAGGAAGAAAGCCCACACAGAGCGTGGTGGTCAGTGATGACTGTGAATTGCCGGCCGTACAAATAGGGGCGGAATTTTCCCACTGCCCAAACGAGAGCCAGGCACTCGCTATCAGTGATAGAATATTCGCGCTCAGCAGGGGAAAGAAGGCGGCTGGCGTAAGCAATAAAACCTTCTTGTCCCTGTTGTTTCTGGGCCAGGATAGCTCCAATACCGTGGCCGCTGGCATCGGTGCAGACTTCTGTTGGAGCTGATGCATCAAAGTGAGCGAGAATGGGAGGGGAAGTAAGCAGCCGGATTAGCTCAGTGAAAGCACCAGCTTGTTCAAGGCCCCAAATGAAGGGAGCGTCTTTCTTGAGGAGCTGAGTAAGAGGGTGTGCAGCGCCCGCAAAATTACGGACAAACCAACGAAAGTAGGAGCAGAGGCCCAAGAAGCTGCGAATGTCCTTGGCGCACGTTGGCACGGGAAATTCTTTCACTGCCCGGATTTTATCTTGATCAGGACGTACACCAGAAGAATCGACGAGATGTCCAAGCACAGAAATTTCGCGACGACCGAAGTGGCATTTGGACGAATTGAGTTGTAGCCCCGCCCGACGAAAACCAGATAGGACCGTCGATAGGCGTTCGAGGTGCGTCGCAAAAGTCGGAGAAAAAGTGATCACATCGTCCAAGTAACATATGCAGAAGGACCACTTGAACCCGTGTAGGAGGGCATCCATCATTCCTTCAAATGTGTCAGGGGCATTACATAACCCGAAAGGCATTACTTTGAACTCATAAAGGCCGTCGGGAGTAATAAAAGCCGTTGTCTCACGGTCCATGTCACCGACGGCAATTTGCCAGTACCCGGAGCGAAGGTCTATGGACGAATATATTGTGCTCCATGGAGGCAATCCAGGGCATCGTCAATGCGTGGTAGCGGATAGACGTCCGTCTTGGTTAGCTTGTTTAGGTGCCGATAATCTACACAATATCGCCAACTGTTGTCCTTTTTCTTAACAGGGGATGCCCATGGGCTGCAAGAAGGTTCAATGATGTTACGAGAAAGCATGTTATCAACTTCGTGTTGGATGATGCCTCGCTCAGTAGGAGAGATGCGGTGGGGTCGCCGATGGATTGCGCTCGCATCCTCGGTGTTAATGCGATGTTTGACAACAGATGTCTGTCCGAGAGGACGGTCTCCAAGGTCGAATAAGTCCCAGTACGAGGCAAGGAAGCAACGTAGTTCATTGGCACACTGGGGTGGAAGGTCGGGCGCAATCATTTTCATTAGGGCATTCAAGTCTGAAGGGGCAGGAGGAACAGCAAGAGTTGCACACGAGGAGTCGTCAGCAGTTAAACCCGAAATGTGGTAGTCTCGGGCCGGTGTCATTTGCGCAAGTGATATGCCATGCGGGAGAACTTGTGCACAAAATCCAAAGTTCACTAGCGGAAGACAGGACGTGTTGTCCATAATGGTAACGACGTTGTGAGGAAATGCGGCGTTATGCGAGAGCAGGACATCCGGATTAGGGGATACGATGTACTCACCGTCTGGAACGGGCTGAACGGGTGAAACACCTATTTAGGTAACGGCAAGGTGAGGGAGGCGAATATGGTCTTTCGAACATAGCCGGATCGGAGCACTATCGGGGGGATCAATAGCAACAGGTAGAGCGAGTTGCACAATACCAGCAGAACAGTCTATCAAGGCGGAATGGGCTGAGAGAAAGTCAAGTCCCAGGATTAGGTCGTCTGGGCAGTGTTCTAGGACATAAAATAAAACAGAAGTATGATGATGGGCGACACTCACACGAGCTGGACACATAACAATAACGGCCGGCGTTCCCCCGTCGGCGACTCGGAGCACAGGCGACAGGGCAGGAGTGAGGGCTTACTTAAGGCGATGGCGAAGCTGAGCACTCATGAGAGATACAGGTACATCATCCACGTTCACTTTGATGAGGTTCCGATGTGTGCACTGGGTCAGAAGAGGATTTAGGCGTCGGGTCGGTATAACAGCATCACGTATAGGTGCTGCACCCGTCAGTTTTACTAAAGCGTGCGCCGGAAGTAGCTTGGGGACGGTGACCGACACGATGGTGGCGAGCGGGAGAAGCGGCGATGTGGCGAAGGAGAGCTGCTAGAGCGGGTGGGCCGAGAAGTGTCGCCAGGAGTTACTGGTTGCGTGTGCGGTGGGAAGCGAGAAGCAGCATGAGACAGAAGGTCGGATGGGAGATAGGGCCAAGGTGTCGATTTCCACGAAGAGCGGCAGTGACGTGAAATATGACCGATACGGCCACAAGTGAAGCATATTGGCCTGTCGTCTGGAGTGCGCCATTCAGCCGGGTTGCGATACCGCGGAGGGGCATTCACGTTTCGAGGGCGCATGACAGATTTGGACGAAGCGTAGTCAGGCCGATTAATGGAGCAGACGTTGCTCAAGCCAACGCTGGCGAATTCCTGGCGTACGAAGGTCTGGATCAGAGAAACGGTAGCCTGGCAATTGTCGAAGCCAAGGGTTGGGGTTGGGAGGAGATGTGGCTTCGATTTCACGCCGGATGATGTGCACGATGTCATCAGAGCGATTGG